>NC_083316.1:158735189-159014796 GCF_963455315.2 Globicephala melas | reverse complement strand
GTGCTTCAGACACACCAACTCATTTGGTTCTCACCATCACCCTAGGAGATCGGTACAACTGTCCCCACTTAACATGTGGAAACTGAGGCACAGAGAGGTGGCAGAAGGGACGGAAGGACTCATGGGGGTCCCTGAGGGTCAGAGGGGTAGGTATGGGGGTTGGGAGGCCAAGGAAGGAGGGCTGGGGGGTGGCCCTACCCTACTCGCAGGTATCCAGGCACCGTCTTGGTTTTCCCACTCAGCCGGACGTCAAAGACAGCTGTGTCCGCGACCCCCAAGGGCACCAGCTTCACACACATGCGTTTCTTCTTGGACACGGAGGCCTCTGGGAGTGAGGGACAGGGGAATGAGAAAAGGGGAGAAGCAGGAAAGGGGTCCAAAGATGGCTCCAGGAGAATGCTCGCCAAGGTGCTGTTTAAGGCAGCCGTCTGGATGGAGCTGGGTCAGCGGTTACATCATGAACGGTAAAGCCATAGGAGGGGAATCCATGAAGCTTTTAGGAGCCACTGGGGCAGGCTCATCTTTGGTGACATGGAGGAGCATTCATGGGGCGGCCATGGGCGCCACAGTGAGGGTGGGTAGCTGTGGGATCAGACAGAACTGGACACCCATCCTGGCCCTCCAAACACACTTTCCCTCAGCCCTCTAATCCCGAGGTCAGCAAACTACAACCTATGAGCCAAATCCGTTTTTGTCTGGCTCATGAGCAAAGCATGGCTTTTACACTTTTAAAGGGGTATATATTATATATATGCAACAGAAACCATCTGGGCTGGAAAGCCTAACATATTTACTACCTGGCCCTTTACAGGAAGAGTTTGCCAAGTCCAGTACCAGTAGATATATGCTGAGAGCCAAATATAAATGACAAGACATGGAGAGGGCATGAGAGGCAGGGAGAGCCTGATGGTTAGAAAGCAGAGCAGTCGGGGCTGGGAGGGCAGCTCCAGGGTAACCGGAGCCCGTGTGCAAAAGCGTGGAAGTGGAAAATAGAACTGCGCGTGGATCAGCTTAGCTACAGTGTAAGAAGAAGGCGTAGTAGTAACAGTAATAAAACAGGTCGCATTGACTGAACACTTACTCTAGAACAGAGACTGTACCAATGGCACATTTTTACGCAGGGTGGGGTACATCGTCCCGCCCTAGATCAGGCCTCTGAGTCCTCAGCCAACACTGTCATTACCCAGTGCATCAAGGGGGCGGCCAAAATTCAAAAATCGCATGCCTGTGGTCCCTCCATTCCTTTCCTGGACCCTCCCCGCAGAGACGCGAACGTGCCCCACCCCACTCCCGCCTTCGACAGGGGACTCACTGGAGTCCAGGGGGTCGCAGACCGGGAAGAATCCCGGCGGAAGGGGGCTCTTGTCCACCAGGACCTGGATATCGACCACCACGTTCTCCTGTGGATTCTGGCGGGGGGGGGGGGAGGGGATACATCGAGAATCACTCAGCAGCAGGGACCGTGTGCCTAGCATAGAGCTCAGCGAATGGACAAAGGGGAGTGGGAGGACCCCGGGGACTCCGAAGGTGAGGGCCCCTTACCTCTAGGCTGCCCAAAGGATTGAGACACAGGAAGTAGCCGGATTTCTGCCCGAAAGTCTTGCCGAAGCTGGCGGGCGCCCCCTCCACGGTGCAGGAGATCTACAGCGCGGATGCGGGTCAGCGCCAGGCTCTTACCCGGCCGCAGCCGACTCTGCCCCCATTCAACCCCCGGCCCCTGGTGTCGCCGCCTCTCTCCCTGTTCGTCCCTGGTCCCCTGACATTGCTCACCGCACTGAACCCCCGCGGCGGGGGCCCCAAGGCCGACGACCAGGCCAAACCAGCCAACGGGGCCGCGTCGGCCCCGGACCCCGGATCCATCCTCCAAGCCAAGCACCGAAGGCGGGGGACGGCCTCTGACCTCCTAGCCGCAGCTGGACTTCGGAGTTCGGGCAAGAGTCTGAACTACAACTCCCAGACGGCCTTGCAGGACCGGGGGCCCGGAAGCACCGTATGAGCGTGCCGGGGAAGCCGCCGGCCAAATGCGTAGGGACAAGCAGCCACACCCTTCATGCCCACCCTCCCCGCCCCCCAACCCCCCAACCCCACGGTGGGCCTTTGAGCGACGTTTGCGGAAAACTGTCTCGCTTTCTTCTCACGCCCAGTAACTTCTGCCGGAAATGTCTCGCTAGCTGCAAACCAAAACTACATTCCCCAGAATTCCTTGCGGTATCAGCCTCTACTCCAGAGATACGGTCGGTGTTTCACGGAAATTGGGGGGAGAAATATGAAAAACTCGCAATTCTAGCTCCAGGAGGTCATCCGAAAGGACACTTACATGTGTTATGCTGCGATTAGTTTAACGAAAAATACGGACCAACTTGAGCCATGAAATCTTGGTGTAACTTGAGGAATTATTCACAGATACAATTAGTTTTTTTAAAATGTTATAAAAGTATTTAGCATGGCTACATGCTTTTACACGCCTCAGGGGGAAATATGGAAAACTAGGGAAGAGAATATTATCTACTCCTGTATATTTTCCAGTTTTTTACAATATCCTGGGTTAGCCCACTGCCTGTTTTTTGTACCACCTGTGAGAAAAAAAAAATGGTTTTTATATTTGTGATGAAATAAAATTGTTTTTAAGGCAGGACAAAAAAACTTTTAACATAAAATTCTCTCTGCCGTTTGGGCCACTACCTGCTCCCCTTTAGCGTGCATTGTGCATCTGCATTATACGTTAACTAGATATCCTTAACACAGTCGTGCCTGCTTGAAAGAAAAGAGCTTCCGGCGCCAGGAAGGTAGCTCCTTAGGAAATAACATTTCTTTCTCAATCCTGTAAAGGGTCATGATAACCCACTACTCACCTTGTATGTGCAGATCTGGACTACGTAAACTGTCAAAACCTTGACTCAAAAACTATACAACTGTGCTTTGACCTCTAACCGGTGGAACAGTCCTCAGAACTTTCTGAAAGACTTTCTTTCACTTTACAATCTCAAGACTATGGGGTCCTCTTGAAGTACCCCATTATTCCCACTGCTTAGGAGGAATGTTGGTTCCCAACCCCAGGAGTTCCCCAGGTGAAATTTGAAACTGACACCCATACACAGAAGGCAAGGAGAAACCAAAGAAAGAGGCAGACCACTCCGGATTTGTAGGTGGCAGGTTTAACAAACGAGGGAACTTATATACGAGGCTTGTCTCAGGCAGCCACAAGATGAATAGATCTCCACACTGAGATAGGAAAGGGGCAGGGCACAACCTTTAAAAGAATGACATAGCCATTGAGGACACGACATAAACTGGTTATGATCTCGGAGAGACGGCAGTGAGTGGTCCTGAAGAGAGATCTCAGTTCCTTGCCCAGGACCTGGGTAGCCTGGATGAAAACCAGGAATCCTAGCCACTATACCACCAGGGGCTAGAGACTAGAAGCAAAGGGGCCCTGGCTGTTTCCCCCGTTTGAAAGCAGGAATGTTTCAAGGAGGCAAAAATTGTAAAAACAGGTACAAAGTTTATTATTAGAGACACAGCACCGTGGTGTATGGGAGGGCACACAGAGAAGAAGTTTATTTATTTAAATCAGGCAGAAATACAGAATACACAGAAAGCTAGGCAGAAATACACACCTAGAGAGAAAGGGTATGGGCCACCTCTCTAATGAGGAAGAGTGCAGTAAAGAGCTGATACAAATCCCTTATATAGGACAGTCCTTCCAGGTCTTTGTTTATCTTTGGCCAATTATCTCATTTCTTTTCCCACATCTGACCTGTTCTAGGTCACTCCCCAACATGCGTGCACAACTTTTTGCTAAGATGGATCCCACCACAAAGGCCTGTGGGTGCATGTCCACACTTATGGGGTGGTGCCCCCTCCCTTTTTGACCCCCAAGGAGCCTTCCTGAGCATGTGCAGACAGGGAAGTTTTCCTTAACCTCAGGAGTTGTCATCTTATCTCTTTACTTCAGCAGAGCTCAGCTTCTGCCACCAGCTTTGTCCTTGGAGTGTCTGGGCGAGAACAAAGCTTCAATTTTACTCCACTTGACAAACACCAGCTGTCCAGCCCAGGGGCCCATCTATCTCCTACCTCAGTTAGAACCAACTAGGTCCAAGATGGCGGAGGAGTCGACTTCCACTAGACCTTGAGCCTCAGTATACACTAATTGTAATACATCAGTAAGCTAAATGTCACACCCACAGGCGCCCTGACAGTTCTGAGGCCTACCGTAAAAGGCCAAAAAGTTGGCGGTGGCCCAATTCCTGGAAATCCCCTCCCCTTCCCCAAAATAGTTGGAATAATCTTCGCACTCATTAACCTATGAAATTACCCACCCCTATAAAAACTGACAACCCCATATCCTGGGGCCTCTTGCCTTCTGAGATGGCCCACACTCTGTCTATGGCATGTGTATCTCCCTGAATAAACCTTCTTTCACTTTACTATGGCTCGCTCTTGAATTCTTTCCTGTGCAAAGCCAAGAACCCACACTTGGTGGCTGTCCCAGGGACTCACCTAAGACCTGGGATGTGACCATCCTCTCATACCCCACTTTCTCTCCTGCAGCAACACTGCTTACCAGAATCTTAAAAGTTTATATAAAGATCTTAACAGGATTCAGTCGCATATACCGTTCAGATTGTCTCAACAACACTTTACTCTCTCAAGGCTGCATCCTTGAAAATGGCTCCCTTTGTGAGAACCGTGGGTGGAACATACATTCCAAGGATGGAGAGGGGGTGAGGGGCCTCTGGTTCCCTGGGTCCACCTCGAGGGTCAACTGGTAGCCACGTCCTCTCAATGACCTCCTCCTGAAACGGAGCAGGACCCTGTAGTCGATCCTTCCCCATGTCCTCAGCCTGCCTTTTGTTTGTGGAAAAATTTTAGTCGAAGAATAAATTTAATCAGAAAAATGAGAAAATGTAGAAACAAAGGAAAACAGTCTAGCAAGATTAAATAATAATAGTTTAGTCACTAAGCATAGTCAAGGACTTTTAGTTCCTTCTCAAGGGCTATAGATAATATTCTGAGCCATATCCTGTGAGATGTCTTGTAGATACCGAACCCCCCCACCAGGTGGAAGAAGTTAACTACATGATGACCAGACTGCAGCCAGGACCTAAGCTGCTCCAATTTACGCAATTCCAAGAACTGGCCTCAAAGAAATGGGAGCAAACCCTGGAGCTGAAGATTAACTGTACTTAAAACAATCAAGATGATGCTGGTCAGACCACCGCATGACCAATTTCAAGAGGACTGTGAGAGCTGACTGTGCAGTTTCTGCCTGTAGCCCCTGCATGCAGGGACCTCAAAGGGAGTTGGCCTTTGGACAGGAGTCCATCCTCCCCGCCCCCCGGTTGCCGGCCTCCAAAATAAAGCAAACTTTCCTTTCCACCAACCTTGTCTCTTTATTGGCTTTTGAGCAGTGAGCAGCCAGACCCCACTCTTGGTTACACTCCAACACTCCGCCCCTCATGACCAGCTCTTACAATTTCACATGGCCCCCTCTTCCACGATAGGCACTGAGTAGTCAGCCAGGGATTGCATTAGCATTGGAGGTGGCTCGTTAGGCGCCTATGTGGCTCTGGAGGCAGATAGCACAGAGGCAACATAGGTACCTGGGAGAGGAAACACAGATTAAGATAAGGATGCCCAAAACAAGTCACAATTTTTCCCACCAAGAGCCGCATTGAGGCAGGAGATAGATGGGCTCCAGGCTGGACATTTACAACTAGCCTTCTGTTTACATTTCCTGAGGCAAGAGGCAGGTGGGCTCCAGGCTAGATATTTACAGCTGGCCTCCCGTTTGTACTTTGAGATGGAAATAAGGGTAACTAGTTGGACTTTGTCTCCTGCGGGCACTTTAAGATAACAGTTAGGGCAGGGACAGAGAGAGGCTATACCCTGTTTAAGTAAAAGATCAAGAGGTTGGCCACTGGGTGGTCCAGCTTGCGCGGAGGTCCTGGGACTCCCGCGGGTTCCCCGGGGAAGCAGCGCAAATTGACAGATGTGCGTGAGGCGGTTCCTGGTCGGCCTCACGTTTTGTACCTGCTACCTGGCTTCTTACCTCACGAACAAGTATGTCCTGTCTGTCTTGAAATTCACCTACCCTACGTTATTCCAAGGGTGGCAGGCTTTAATTGGTGGACTTTTGCTTCCTGTGTCATGGAAACTGGGCTGGGCAGAGATCAACAGCGGTTCAAGATCTGATGTTTTCACATGGCTTCCTGCTTCAGTGCTGTTTGTGGGTATCACCTATGCTGGTTCCAGGGCACTGTCCAGACTGGCCATTCCTATGTTTCTCATTTTGCATAATGTAGCTGAAGTTATCATCTGTGGGCACCGGAAGTGTTTTCAGAAAGAGAAAACATCTCCTGCAAAGATCTGTAGTGCCCCCTTCCTGCTGGCTGCCGCAGGGTGCCTGCTCTTCAGTGACTCCCAGTTTGATCCAGATGCTTATTTCTGGGCTGTAATTCACTTATGCTGCATAGGGGCTTATAAGATACTACAGAAATCCCGGAAACCCAATGCGTTAAGTGACACTGACCAGCAGTACTTAAACTATCTATTCACTGTGGTGCTCCTGGCATATGCATCTCACCCCACAGGGGATCTCCTCAGCGTCCTGGACTTTCTGTTCCTGTATTTCTATAGATTCCATGGCAGCTACTGTGCCAGTGGATTTTTAGGATTCTTTCTCACGTTCAGCACAGTGAAGCTAAAATGCCTTATGACCCCAGGGCAGTGTGCAGCCTGGATTTTCTTTGCTAAGGGGCTTCCCTGGTGGCGCAGTGGTTAAGAATCCGCCTACCAATGCAGGGGACGCGGGTTCGAGCCCTGGTCTGGGAAGATCCCACCTCCTGTGGAGCAACTAAGCCCGTGTGCCACAGCTACCGAGCCTGTGTTCTAGAGCTCCTGAGCCACAACTACTGAGCCCGCATGCCGCAACTACTGAAGCCCACGCGCCTAGAGCCCGTGCTCTGCAACAAGCCACCACAATGAGAAGCCTGCGCACCGCAACAGAGAGTAGCCCCCGCTCGCCACAACTAGACAAAAGCCTGCGCGTGGCAACGAAGACCCAATGCAAGCCCCAAAAATATAAATAAATAAATAAATAAAACACCAAACAGAAAAAGAACTTGGCCACTTCCCTGGTGGTCCAGTGGTAAAGAATCTGTCTTCCAATGCAGGGGACGCGGGTTCAATCCCTTGTCAGGGAACTAAGATCCCACATATCGCAGGGCAATGAAACCCACACAACACAACTACCGCGCTCGCGCACCTCAACTGGAGAGACCACGTGCCGCAAACTACAGAGCCCACGTGCACGAGAAATAAGCCCGCACACCGCAACAAAAGATCCCACATGCCTCAACGAAGATCCTGCATGCCGCAACTAAGACCCAACGCAGCCAGAAATAAATTAAAAAATAATAAATCTTTAAAAAAAGTAGATCAAGAGGTCACATATTTCCCATCCTTGGGGCAAGAAAGACACTGCACATGCGTTAAAAGGCTCCTTGGGGCGTCAAAAGGCAGGGGACAGGGACCTCCCTGGTGGTCCAGTGGGTAAAACTGCACACTCCCAATGCAGGGGGCCTGGGTTCAATCCCTGGTCAGGGAACTAGATCCCGCATGCATGCCACAACTAAGAGTTTGCATGCCACAACTAAGAAGTCCACATGCTGCAACGAAGAAGTCCGCATGCCGCAACTAAAGATCCCGTGTGCCTCAACAAATATCCCCCCTGCCGCATCTAAGACCCAGTGCGGCCAAAATAAATAAATAATAAATAAATAACTTTTTTTAAAGAGGGGCGGCCAGGGGACACCAGACCATAATAAGTCATGTCAATTCCCCGCCCCCATCCCGCCAGAGGCCCTTGTGTTAGAATCCATCTTGTCTGAGGGCTGTGTGCACCTACGGAGGGTCCTGAGGCAAATCAGCCATGGGCCCAAAGCAAGATGATTGGCCAGAGGGGAAACTAAGACCAGAAGACTGCCCCCTTATAAAGAATTGAAACTTCCCAAAGGCTCGACTCTCTTGTGAGTTCACCCGTCCATCTGTACTCTGCTTTTCTAATAGATGCTTTACTTTCCTTTCTACCTTCCGTCTCCTTGTCAGAATGTTCTCTTTTAAAGGCAGACAAAGACTGGGGCCCAGACTCTAGCCACAGTCCCTCGTGGTCTAGTGGTTAGGACTTGGCACTCTCACCACCACGACCAGGGGTCAAGCCTTGGTCAGGGAACTAAGATCTCACTTCAAGCTGTGGCTCACTGCCAGCTACCGCTCACAGCTACCGAACACTATGTGTTCGAAATCACCATGATCTGAACCACTGATTTCTTGAGTCCCTGAGGCCGGGGGTCACTCAGGGCATTCACTGTGTCCTCATGTGCTCTAATAAAGACGCTACATTAGCAGACTCATCGGGTATGAACACACAACATTCTGCTTGGATAACGGCCCAGGTGCCTCCTTGCAAGGCAGTAGTGATGTCCAAGGCCATCTTATTTTGGAGGACAGCTCTTCTCATTTAAGGATTGCTGGGTGTATTGACTAAGGGCTTCTATGTGTGCTCTAACGTCCTCCAGGCCAATAGAGGGAATAAAGACAGTGGCCAAACGATCGCACCAGTGGAAAACAGAACTTGCCCGCCTGGGAGATAGCAGATGAGGGGAGGGAAGTTGGCAACTTTTGTTACTGTAGGGTGGATTCTCCCCACACCCAGGGTGTAGTAGCCCAACCATCCAGGTGGAAGCCACAGCCAAAGGGTTTTCCCACACATCATTGGGTCCTGTTTAGGGTTACCCAATACATATGTGGGTGACGCGACCAGTCAGTGCCAGACCAGTTGCTGTTCTTTAATATGACAGGATACCTGCACAGTTCCAATGGTATCCTCCCCATATTCCTGGTACAACTGGGTTGGTTCTGTTGAAAGTATTTTTTCTGTTCCCGACATAGGGGTGCCTAGGTGCTCAAATATCCCTAACCCGGGGTAAGCCACATGAATCCATTCCAAATCTGAGCGTTGCCACCCATGCTTCTGATGGTGGTGCTTTTAGGACCTTTCTGGTCAGCAGTTGGCTGGGCTGCCTGTGTTGATTGATTGACAGAAAAAGAATACCCATGTCCAGTGTTACTGACAGTTTGTGCCCCAGGCAATATTGGTAATATCAGATGAATTAAGAGCATTCATCCTAATTTGTTTTTTTCTGTAATGTCACATACTGCTTTAGTGCCTTCTTATTTCGTTACTGGAGTGTTGGTACCCACCATGACGATCCCAATGAACTAGAGAGGAGCAGCTGCCCACATACCCAACAGCTGGATTGATTGCTGGGCGTATCTGTGGGCCCAATGTAGGAAGGTATTTCCATCATGTCCCCATCCTGTGACCAAACACCATAGGAACAGCAGAAGTCTAAGGTCAAAAAGACAGATTAGGGGCTTCCCCGGTGGCGCAGTGGTTGAGAGTCCGCCTGCCGATGCAGGGGACACGGGTTCGTGCCCCGGTCCGGGAGGATCCCATGTGCCGCGGAGCAGCTGGGTCCGTGAGCCATGGCCGCTGAGCCTGTGCGTCCAGAGCCTGTGCTCCGCAACGGGAGAGGCCGCAATGGTGAGAGGCCCGCGTACTGCAAAAAACAAACAAACAAGCAAACGAAAAACAGATGATTTAGTAGGAACTGGTACTGGGAGGTCTTCCCTTCTAGAAGAATTACACCTGTGGCCTGATCCTTAGATGCTAACATGGCTGCAGCTTTAGGAACTTGACCTGGTTGTACATAGCATATATGTTGGCCAGCAGAGGCAGCGCTGTCAGGCGCGAGATGGACTGGGGGTGGGATATGTCAGACCAGGACCACCACCTTGTTGTCCGTCTCAGTGGTACGTGTTCCATTCCAGGGACAGTGCATTTCCATGGGCGCAGCTTGTAGCAGGACAATAGGATTCCTCCTTACCTGGGGATGTGAACTAACTCACCCATCCCTGTGGGACGCCCCACTGCAAAGTCCGGTAGACAACGTCTGTCTCAGGTGTGATGGGGCTTGGTGATCTCAGCCGTACAGCGTGGTGATCCACCATGATGAGAGTCGAGCCAGTGGCTGTCTCCCGTCACTTCCGTAACTTTACAGTGTTGGGTGTCTTGGCAGGGCTCCCCAGTCTGGCATACGAGGCAACAGGCCCTATTGGTCAATCATTTAAATGTCTTAAAGCCGGGGCTTCCCTGGTGGCGCAGTGGTTGAGAGTCCGCCTGCCGATGCAGGGGACACGGGTTCGTGCCCAGGGGACACGGGTTCGTGCCCCGGTCCGCGAGGATCCCACATGCCGCGGAGCGGCTGGGCCCGTGAGCCATGGCCGCTGAGCTTGCGCGTCCGGAGCCTGCGCTCCGCAGCGGGAGAGGCCGCAACAGTGAGAGGCCCGCGTACAGAAAAAAAAAAAAAAATGTCTTAAAGCCTGGGATAGTACTTTAGTCGAATCGGCCAAGGTGTTTTTACCTGTTAGTCATTTAATCTGCTGCTTTAAAATCCCATCCTTCTTTCCTACCAACCCTGCTGCCTGTGGCTTTTAGGGGAAATGGAACTTCCGTTCCACATCATGTGTTTTTGCCTAATCTTGCACAACGTGACCTTTAAAATGTAACCGCCGGTCACTGTCTTTTCGAAGAGGGTATCTGTACTCTGCTTCTCTAATCCCCTAATGGTGGCAACCTGGCTTGGGCAGCCACAGGAGAAAGCTTGGGTTAGGCTAGATGCCGTGTCCACGTAAACCAAGACATTTAGAACCCTCGCTTGGAGGGAGGGGGCCAATATAATCAATTTGCCAATCCCTCACTGGTTGGGAACTCCAGTGGAGGGCGCCAGAGTCCTGTGGCAGTTGCCTGGGGTGTTGTTTAGAACACACATGCTGTTATGGCGTTAACCAAGTCACTTTATTTCAAGGGCAGTCCAGCATCCTTGGCAATATGCCAACCCAGTCAGGGACAGCAGTGGCTGCGGTTCCTATGCGCCCAATCTGCTGTATCTACGGAGGGGTCCACTAGGGCTCATACTGGGCTAGAGCATCAGCTCCCCATTTGCCAGGGGGCGTCAGCACCTTAAGAACCAGGGACATGGAAAACAGTGAGGGCTGCCTCAGGCTGTTGGAAGCGAATCCAAATGTCTCTCCACATATCCTCACCCCAGAAGGA
The DNA here is from genome assembly GCF_963455315.2 of Globicephala melas. Classification (NCBI taxonomy): domain Eukaryota; kingdom Metazoa; phylum Chordata; class Mammalia; order Artiodactyla; family Delphinidae; genus Globicephala; species Globicephala melas. Next base: position 159,003,617 of record NC_083316.1, on the reverse strand, counting down.
CTTATTCACGATCATCTACCCCTTGGCTTCCCGTTGTCCAAGCCATAGGGTTAATCTCTTCAGAACAGTCCAACTATCAGTGTAAAGGTTAGCAAACAGCCTGGGCTCCTGAGTGAAATAGGAGCCAAATCGCTCTGAATTCAGCCCACTGGCTGCTGCAGTTCGTTTGACATCCAGATGGTGTCAGTGTTGGGCTGAATAGCCACTACCATCTCTGTCACCGGTTGCCCGACTAGACCCGTAGGTGAAGCAGGCATCAGCAGGAATCTCCCCGACTTCCTCTCTACAGGTTGCAGGGGTTACACAGGAATAGAGGCGGTGGGAGCAGCGGGTGTTTGGAGGATCTACATACTCTACAAACCTGGGAGCGCTCGCATTTCTAGAGAGAGTGGGCTGGCCGACCGGGTGCCCTTCTGCTGCGCAAAACGCAGTCACTCAGTCAACGTGGGAGTCTGAGCCATGGCAGAGGTGGGTCAATGGAGCGTATTGTCAATACACCCCTTGATAAGAAGGGATGTTATTACCATGATATGCTGGTTTTCGCGAGAGGTCCTATCTAACTCAAACTCAAATGGTAGCCCTGCTTGGGAGATGCCCAGAGCTTTCAACTGCTTCACTAGTATTTTTTGCCTTCTCAACGGCGGCTTGTTGCTCTAATCCCCACATGCCCTTTCTTTACTTTAAAGCTGGTATAAAGGATGGAGACACCACTTCCTATCTATATATAGGAAGGGTAACAACAAGGTCCTACTGTCTAGCACAGGGAACTATATTCAATATCCAGTAATAAACCATAATGGAAAAGAACATGAAAAAGGATATATAGATATATGTATAACTGAGTCACTTTGGGTACAGCAGAAATTGACACAACATTGTAAATCAACTATACTTCAATAAAATTTTTCTAAAAAGATGGAGGCGTTGCATCAGGTGAGGCATAAAAGTCCTCCAAAACCCCCAAACCCCTATGAAAGCTTGGACCTCTTTCAGATTCTTAGGGCTTGCCCCTTATCAATCACAGCTTCTGGGACAATGTACCTCTCACCCAACCAAATGACTCCCAGAAGCTTTACGGTGGTGCCTGGGACTTGAGTTTCCTGTGGGTTCATCCACATCATCGTCTCCCTCACAGATGTCCCAGCAAAATCTGCAGAGTGTCCTGCAGCAGATGCAAGTGTTTACCTGTCAACATTATATTATCAATGTAATGGGCTCATTTTAGTGATGTGGGGAAGGAGAACAGGGACAAGTCTGGGGCTCCCATCCCATGACATATGGTGGGGCTGTGCAGGTAGCCTTGGGGAAGTGCTTGAAAAGTCCATTGTTGCCCCTCCCACTTGGAGGCAAATCGATCTTGTGACTCAGTGGCCAGGGGTAGATTGAAAAAAAGCATTTGCTAAGTCCGGCACAGCATGGTACATTCCTAGGACTATGGCCAAGATATCTAAGATGGTGGCAATTTGGGGCACAACCGCATGGATGGGGGATATCCCTGTGTTCGATTCTCGATAGCCCAGGGTCACCCACCACGACCCATCTGGTTTTTTAACAAGCCATACCTGTCTGTTGGAAGCACTATGGGCAGGGTGTACAATACCCACTTGGTGCAGTTTGGGGATAGTTTCTCCTATTTCATTATGCCTCCCGGGCAATTTACATCATTTGACAGTAACCGCTATTTTTTTTTTTTTTTTTTTTTTTTTGTGGTACACGGGCCTCTCACTGTTGTGGCCTCTCCCATTGCTGAGCGCAGGCTCCGGACGCGCAGGCTCAGCGGCCATGGCTCACGGGCCCAGCCTCTCCGCAGCATGTGGGATCCTCCCGGACCGGGACACGAACCCGTGTCCCCTGCATCGGCAGGTGGACTCTCAACCACTGTGCCACCAGGGAAGCCCAGTAACCACTATTTGAGGGGGCCGGTAGACTTACTGGTTCCCAGCTGGCATCTCCCCTCAGCATTGGTTTGATTACTCTAACCTCAATGTGGAAGTCACAGGTAGAGGTCTGTAGACTGAACTTGTAGGATGTCAATACCCAAAATGTTCTCTGGTATTGGAGAGAGAAAAACCTCGTATTCTCGGTGGGGAGAACACCCAATTTACAATGTCAAAGGGACCTTCCTAACCAAAGACATTGCCCTCCATAATCATCAGTGGCACAAAGGGGGCCTGAAAACTTCTGAGTGTGGCTATGTGGTGGAGTACCTTTGGCTCCAGTGTCAACCAGAGCCATCACCTTTTATTTATTTCAAGGGGACTAGTGAACAGTCACTTCAACTTGGAGCCTCCAATTGCTCTCAATAGGCTTCCCCTGGAGGCGATTTTGCCCTGCATCCTACACCTGAGGCATGGGAGGCACCCATCCCGAACAGGACTGTATCCCTGAGGCTTCTGTGAGAGCTAGCAGGGCACCAGGGATAGTCAGGGCAGGTCTGAACTATTCCAGTCTTAAGGCTTTCCACAGGTTGACTAATTGGGTTGCTCGTCTTCCTTTTCAGGTGAGGTCCTGGCAGCAATGAGGTTAAACCACATTTGCTCCTGGGTTACTTTTACTGAACCCTTTACAGCCAACTGGGATAGCTTTTTGTCTTCTCTAGTTCCCCCTCTGTCTCGGGGATCCATACCCATTCCCATGACTTATCTCAGCATGGATATCAACATCCCATACCAGTCCCTACCAGGTGCTGGGGGCAGACTGGAGTATCTTGGCTTTCATCTCTGCAGTGAATGTGGCCCAATGAGGACCCTCAAAGACAAGAGCATAGATGGCCTCCCTTATTCCCAGCTCCCTAAGAACTTGTTCTACCTCCTCTATAGATTTTCAGGGTCCCACATGCCCAGGGACGTCTCCCTCACTGGGCCCTGGAGGCTGGAATAATCTATAAGGGAGTGAGTCATTTGAACCCCCAAGTACATGCAGGTGCTGCTAGAGGGCAGGGTGTGTGGTAATATTACTCATTTTCTCTGCCTCCTGGCCAGTCAGAAAAATGCCACGACCCCAGGTATCCCAAAGCCGCACTAACCACGTCTGGATACTTTCCTTAGCCTGTTGCTGGAACTTGGCTGTGTTGACCTAAAACAATAAAACAGCCAATTATTTTACCAATAAAATGTGTTTATTTGGCAACAGCAAAGAATTGCAGTTTGAGACATGCAATCTATGGTGAACCACGGGGAAGTCTGGAAAACAAAGGAGAAGAATATTCTTTTATAGAAGAGGGAGTTGGGAAGGGCTGCTATAAACAAAGAGTCCGTCAGAGGAAACTGGGAGTTTGAAGTGTAGTGGCTTTTCATTGGCTGAGTTTTTTTTTTTTTTAACATCTTTATTGGGGTATAATTGCTTTACAATGGTGTGTTAGTTTCTGCTTTATAACAAAGTGAATCAGTTATACATATACATATGTTCCCATATGTCTTCCCTCTTGCGTCTCCCTCCCTCCCACCCTCCCTATCCCACCCCTCCAGGCTGTCACAAAGCACCTAGCCAATATCCCTGTGCCATGCGGCTGCTTCCCACTAGCTATCTACCTTACGTTTGTTAGTGTATATATGTCCATGACTCTCTCTCGCCCTGTCACAGCTCACCCTTCCCCCTCCCCATATCCTCAAGTCCATTCTCCAGTAGGTCTGTGTCTTTATTCCCGTCTTACCCCTAGGTTCTTCATGACATTTTTTCCCTTAAATTCCATATATATATGTTAGCATACGGTATTTGTCTTTTTCTTTCTGACTTACTTCACTCTGTATGACAGACTCTAGGTCTATCCACCTCATTACAAATAGCTCAATTTCGTTTCTTTTTATGGCTGAGTAATATTCCATTGTATATATGTGCCACATCTTCTTTATCCATTCAACCGATGATGGGCACTTAGGTTGTTTCCATCTCCGGGCTGTTGTAAATAGAGCTGCAATGAACATTTCGGTACATGACTCTTTTTGAATTATGGTTTTCTCAGGGTATATGCCCAGTAGTGGGATTGCTGGGTCATATGGTAGTTCTACTTGTAGTTTTTTAAGGAACCTCCATACTGTTCTCCACAGTGGCTGTTTCAATTTACATTCCCACCAGCAGTGCAAGAGTGTTCCCTTTTCTCCACACCCTCTCCAGCATTTATTGTTTCTAGATTTTTTGATGATGGCCATTCTGACCTGTGTGAGATGATATTTAATTGTAGTTTTGATTTGCATTTCTCTAATGATTAATGATGTTGAGCATTCTTTCATGTGTTTGTTGGCAGTCTGTATATCTTCTTTGGAGAAATGTCTATTTAGGTCTTCTGTCCATTTTTGGATTGGGTTGTTTGTTTTTTTGATATTGAGCTGCATGAGCTGCTTGTAAATTTTGGAGATTAATCCTTTGTCAGTTGCTTCATTTGCAAATGTTTTCTCCCATTCTGAGGGTTGTCTTTTCGTCTTGTTTATGGTTTCCTTTGCTGTGCAAAAGCTTTGAAGTTTCATTAGGTCCCATTTGTTTATTTTTGTTTTTATTTCCATTTCTCTAGGAGGTGAGTCAGAAAGGATCTTGCTGTGATTTATGTCATAGAGTGTTCTGCCTATGTTTTCCTCTAAGAGTTTGGCTGAGTTTTGACAGTCTCATTGGCTGGACAATTGCTGGGCGAGGAGAAATTCTTTCTTCCTCCTGCTGGGTAGCAATGTAGTAACCTTCCTCCTGTCGGAAATGCAAAGATACCATCTCTTCCTGTTGAATCTGCAATTGGGAAGGAGTGTTAGCACGAACCCATTCTGGCCTCTTGACTCCATTTTAAGTGAGGTTTTTTTTTGTTAATTTTCACATTTTCCCCTCTTGATCAAAAATCTTTCTCTGAAAACATTGTTGATCAAGAGTCAGACTTCTTTTTTTTTCCAGATTCAGTGACCTTTTGTCCCTTGATGCGAGGAAAACTTTCCTGGGTGTCATGGCCCAAGCTGGAGGGAGAAGTGCACAGATTGGAAACCTACTGAGGTCACATTCCAGTAACAAGGGGTAGTAGGAGGGAGACCTCTCAGGCATTTCCCGTCTAAAGTCTGTATCTTAGAGTAGTGAGACCAGCAAGAGGACACTCAAAACTGAAAATCAAACACGTGGTTTGGGAAGACAGTGCAGGATTAAACAGGAAGCAATAATTGATGGACTTTTCACAAAAATAGCAAAACTTCAAAGACTTGTTTTTAAAAAACAATATTGTTATCTCAAAAGAACTATTTGGAACTAAATGTTTTATCAATAATACAGCCTGTAGTTTGCAAATTCAGAGACCAAGGATTTGGATAAGAATTCAGAGTCAATTAATAGTCCAGATGAAAGAGAGAGGCTTCTAAGCGAGAGAGAGGCATGGACATATATACACTACCAAACGTAAAATAGAGAGCTAGTGGGAAGCAGCCGAAGCAGCCGCATAGCACAGGGAGATCAGCTCGGTGCTTTGTGACCACCTAGAGGGGTGGGATAGGGAGGGTGGGAGGGAGGGAGACGCAAGAGGGAAGAGATATGGGAACATATGTATATGTATAACTGATTTACTTTGTTATAAAGCAGAAACTAACACACCATTGTAAAGCAATTATACTCCAATAAAGATGTAAAAAAAAAAAGAGAGAGAGAGTGAGAAGCTTCTGTGAATTCCAAACCTTTGAGCCTGAATATCTTGGGAAAGCTTCCTCACCAGATGTCGTCTGCCTCAATTCTGGGATATCTTTACCTTCCGGTCACCAGATGATGTACAAGTCCAGTCAGGATTTGTTATTTAACCCAAATGAGAGCTCTCTCTTTTTATCAAATGAACAGTTACTAGATTTTCAACATTGCTTTTCCTTTTCTGGGGCCAATGGTTGGGCATTTCTTGTCAATTTTTCTAGATCATCATCTTAGGGAGCATCCCTTTGGACCATGACAGAAGTTTGGCCATTGGTTCCTTTTTTTTTTTTTTTGCGGTACGCGGGCCTCTCCCTGTTGAGGCCTCTCCCGCTGCGGAGCACAGGCTCCGGACGCGCAGGCTCAGCGGCCATGGCTCATGGGCCCAGCCGCTCCGCAGCATGTGGGATCTTCCCCGACCGGGGCACGAACCCGTGTCCCCTGCATCGGCAGGCGGACTCCCAACCACTGCGCCACCAGGGAAGCTCCTGGCCATTGGTTCCTTTGAGAGCAGTTTTTGGCAAAAATATCAGTGAGTTGATTTCCTTTAGCCTCTAGGGAGTCAAGCTTGGAATGCCCAGGGATCTTAATAGTAGTTAAAGCGGCTGGCAAGAGCATGACATCTAATAGATTTGGGGTATAAGAGACATTTTTTTTTTTTTTTTTTTTTTTCAGCACGCGGGCCTCTCGCTGCTGTGGCCTCTCCCGTTGCGGAGCACAGACTCCGGACGCGCAGGCTCAGCGGCCATGGCTCACGGGCCCAGCCGCTCCGCGGTGTGTGGGATTTTCCCGGACCGGGGCACGAACCCGTGTCCCCTGCATCGGCAGGCGGACTCTCAACCACTGCGCCACCAGGGAAGCCCAAGAGCCATTTTTAATATTTTCCCCATTAGAGGTAAGGAAACTTTGCTGTTTCTATAATATCCCAAAGTCATGGGCTACCCCAAAGGCATACTGGATATTGGTGTAAATGTTTACAGTTTTGCTTTTGCCTAAGTACAAGTTTGAGCGAGAGTGTATAATTCAGCTTGTCAGGTCGAAGTAGCCAAAGATAAAGGTGCTGCCTCAACAATTTTAAGAGGTGTAATAACATACCCAGCACGATGTTTACCATTGTCATCCTTTAATTAGGAACCATCAGTAAACCATGAACTATCTACACTGGTTAGAGGAGTCTCCTATAAATTATTACAGAGAGTCAAAGGGTGATCTGTCAGTGGTAAATAGTCATGAGGGGATGCGTCAGTGAAGGAGAGGAGAGAAATAGCAGGGTTGAGGTTACAACAACGTGAGTTACGTGAACAGCAATTAGCAAAAGGATTTCATAGGATGTAAGCAACTGAAAAGTGTTGAGTGTGCTGGGAATTCAGGAGAGGTTCTACTGCATGGGGTGCAAAGATGGTTAAGGGAGATTCCATAATTATTTCTTTGGTGGCCTTAACCAGAAGGCCAGTAGGAGGAATGGTTCTAAGGCAAAGGTGGTGGGTATTTTGTGGCACACAGGGTCCAGATACTTGCTATAATACCCTATGTGTCAATGACGGTCCCCATGTTTTTGGATGAGTCCTCCAAGAGCATTCCCTTCCTTCTCAAATACAAAAAGGAAAAAGGGAAGCTGATAATTAGGATGTCCAAGGGCAGGGGGTCTCATTAAGTTTTTCTTTAAGGCTCGAAAAGCTATGCCATCCTGACCTCCCCAAATAACGGGGTCAAGTTTGCTGTTTATATGTTTTTAAAGCACATAAGGGCTGGACCATAAGAAAGAAATTTGCAATCCAATTTCAACAGTAGCCAGCTAGCCCAAGAAAACCTCATAATTGCTGCTTAGTTTTAGGTTTGGGGAAGTTCAGGATGCTGTGAAGCCTACTTGGATCCAAATGTAGTCCTCGTTCCAAGATCAGGTACCGTAAACATCAAACCTTAAATTTGAGCAAAATGCAATTTTTCTCTGGAGAATTTATAAGACCAAAAGTTGTTTTGTTTTGTTTGTTTTTTCTCTTTCTTTCTTTTTTTTTTTTGGCCGCAAGATCTTATTTCCCTGGCCAGAGATTGAACCTGGGCCACTGCCGAGTCCTAAACACTGGATCACCAGGGAATTCCCAAGACCAAAAGTTTTACCAGGTGGATGCTATCTTCCCATGAAGAGGATTGAGAAAAGAAGCATAGGAGCAAATCATCTATATATTGCAACGAAGTAGAGTCTGAAGAAAATTTTGCATTATCCAAATCAGCTTTCAAGATTTTGTGAAAAGTTAAGGGACTTCCCTCGTGGTCCAGTGGTTAGGACTCCATGCTTCCACTGCAGGGGGCAAGGGTTCGATCCCTGTTCTGGGAACTATGATCTCACATGCCGTGCAGTGTGGCAAATAAATAAATAAATAAATAAATAAATAAATAAATAAATAAATATTTATGAAAAGTTAAGAGGGACTCTCTGTGAAACCCTGGGGCACTACTGTTGAGGTGTATTGTTGTCCTTCCCAGGTGAAGGCAAAAAGATATTGGCTAGCCTTATCAACTGGAATATTGAAGAATGCACTGCATAGATCAATTATGGTGAAACTTTTGCTTTCAGTGGGAACGAATGTTAGTAGTGTGGATAGGTTAGAAACAACAGGGTGACAAGGGATAACAATGTTGTCTATTGCTCGGAGCTCCTTGACAAACCTCCATCCTCAGCCCTTGAGTTTTCTCACAGGTAAAATAAGAGTGTTACAAGGACTAGTGTAAGGAATAATGAGGTGCTGACCCTTGTAATCTTCTGTTATGAGCTTTATAACTTGAAGCGCATCTTTACTTATAGAGTATTGATTAATTCTGGGGAGAGGTTTTTTTTTTTTAATAAATTTATTTATTTATTTATTTTCGGCTGCGCTGTGTCTTCATTGCTGCCCGCGGGCTTTCTCTAGTTGCGGCGAGCAAAGGCTACTCTTCGTCGCGGTGTGCAGGCTTCTCATTGTGGTGGCTTCTCTTGTGGCAGAGCACGGGGTCTAGGCGCAAGGGCTTCGGTAGTTGTGGCACGTGAGCTCAGTAGTTGTAGCTTGTGGGCTCTAGAGCGCAGGCTCAGTAGTTGTGGTGCATGGGCTTAGTTGCTCCGTGGCATGTGGGATCTTCCCGGACCAGGGATCGAACCCGTGTCCGCTGCATTGGCAGGCGGATTCTTAACCACTGTGCCACCAGGGAAGTCCCTGGGGAGAAGTTTTGAGAGATCTACTTGAATAGCAATGAGAGGTGCACTGTGGATTTTGCCAACACCAGATGGAGATTTTGCCCATAAGGGGGGTGGTAGCTGCATCAATAGGGACAAATGATCAGGGTTTCCAGAATCAGCTCCAGTATCATCAGAGATGGGGCAAATAAAAGATGTTGAAGGGTTATTTAATTCACGGGATTGGTTATTTTGATTGCTACTGTCAAATTCAAGTATTATTTCCCCATTTTGGGAGAAAGAAATTCTGGCATGATACATTTCTAAGAAGTTTCAGCCTAATAAGTACGGGCAGAGGAACTAAGGAGAAAAGGGTGGGTATCCCTCAAGGGACCTAAACAAAAGGGAATAGGCTCAGAGACAGGAACCTCTGGAGGTTCATCAGAGATCCCCGATGTTTGAACTGTTTCGGTTCTCCAAGGCAGGGGCTGCTCTAAAGCAGTGGGATTGGACACCCAGAGTGTGGCTCCAGTGTCCATAAGGACAGAGAGAGGTTCATTCCCAGTCTGGAGAGTTGTTTCTCTGAGCAGATTAAGACAGAGTATTGGGAAGAGCCGATGTAATTCCTCGGAGCCTCAGCATTGGGAATTAGAAAGGCTGGTTAGAGAACTGAAGACGTCTGAAAGCCTAAATTTGTAACAATCTCATTTCCAACGTCCTGGCTTTTTGCAATAATAGCAGAAGCTAGAAAGTTTTGGTTTCATTTAGAGAACTTCATTTTTCAGAGTTGAAAATTAAGAATTTTGCAGGTCTTTCTTTTAGGTGACGCACCTAGGGTGTGAGCGCGCTGATTTGCCAAATTAACTAAATCTGGAGTGGACATAGTTCCGCCTCGACCCTGGTCCTTTTAACTAAAAGAGAAAGATCCCAGTTCAGCACACTAATAAACACAGAGTTAAAGGCTACCCAAGTGGATTCAGCATCTGAAGGAAGACCAGAATTTTCTTTGAAAACAATCTGAAGTTGATTATAATAGTCATGAACAGGTTCATCAGATTTTTGTGTGCAAGCCTAAATTTTGTTCCAATCAATAGGTGTAGGAAAAGCTCCTGTAACTTATCCGTGGAGGTCTCCAGCAAATGTTCTAGCTTCTTGCCAAAAGGTAGGGGTTTATTTTTCTAAATCTCTTTCAGAGGATGTTCCCATTTGTCTAGTTTCATCCGATATTTGTCTTGACCCTCACCAACAAGCATGTGGACTAACTGATATAGATCTGGAAAACCAGGGTGGTAAGTTTTGAGACAGGCTGGGACCTGGGACCCTTTACTGGAAGGCTTGCACCTGGACAAATGTCTCCTCTAGCAACAGAATACAAAGAAACTATAATATAAGGGACTGAAAATAACTACACGCATGCTCAGTAGGGGCAGTTATGAACAATAAGATACAGAAAGACCACAAACCAACTGCTATTCCTGTGGTGCCAGTGAAAGCAGGGTACTGTGCATGATTCCTGCACACAGCACCGCCAAGGTGGTACGCAGACCACTTAAGTATGCCTCTGCCCAACCCACCGATCCGCCCTCACTTTCACCCCATTTAAAGAACCAGCTTGGGGGCTTCCCTGGTGGCGCAGTGGTTGAGAGTCCGCCTGCCGATGCAGGGGACACGGGTTCGTGCCCCGGTCCGGGAGGATCCCACATGCCGCGGAGCGGCTGGGCCCGTGAGCCGTGGCCGCTGAGCCTGCGCGTCCGGAGCCTGTGCTCTGCAACGGGAGAGGCCACAGCGGTGAGAGGCCCGCGTACTGCAAAAAAAAAAAAAAAAAAAAGAACCAGCTTGACCCCCCGCTTGGGGAGTAAATAGCACACTTCCAATAGGAACAGCCAGGTTGCAAAAGGAATTAGACTGAGGACTAGCACAGTTCCAGGAGAAATAGCCTGGTTTCAAAAGTCAGGCCGAAGTGCCAAATGAGTACTCCCAGAAAGGACAGAGTCTTTAACAGAAAGGATGAAGGCTTCAAAAATAAATAAATACAATAAGCAGATTCCCAAATAAAGCCTGGAGACTTTCAAAATGCAAAAAGAGCAGAGCTTGAATCCAGGAGAAAATTTACCCTCAAACTCAAGGGTTGGCAAGGAAGCAGGGAGTTCAGTGGGCTCTGTGGGTACAAATACCTGTTTGCTCACCAGCCTCAGGGTCACTGGGGGTCTTCTCAGAACCCCACTTCTCAGATACCAAGTAATATTGACCTAAAACAATAAAACAGCCAGTTATTTTACCAACAAAATGGGTTTATTTGGGAACAGCAAAGAATTGCAATTTGGGACTTGCAATCTGTGGAGAACCACAGGCAAGTCTGGAGACATAGGAGAGAAACGTTCTTTTATCGAGAAGGGGGGGAGTTGGGAAGGGCTGTTATAAACAAAGAATCCATTGGCGGAAACTGGGAGTTTGAAGTGTAGTGGCTTTTCTTTGGCTGAGTTGTGACAGTCTCTCATTGGCTGGGCCGTTGCCAGGCAAGGAGAAATCCTTCCTTCCTCCTGTTGGGTAGCTAAGTAGTAATCTTCTTCCTGTTGGAGATGCAAAGGTACCATCTCTTTCTGTTGCAGAACTGACACTGAGGGGTAAGGTACGAGAGCTCGTCTTTCAGGCTTCCCCACTCCATTTTAAATTAAATGTTTATTAATTTTCCCAGACGCTATATCAGTAATCTCAGCAGGCATATATTCTCTCATCATGAATGTTTCCTGAACTGGGGGCTGCCCCACTGGCTGAGTTTGTCATTGCTGTGCTTTTGCTTTCCTTGGTCTCAGGGGTCCGACAGCACAGAGTGCTTTGTCTGTTTCACCATCAATCACCACATCTTCCCGTTCACTCTCCTCACTTTCCCAGGGGTCCTACCTCTTAGTGGCTTTGTCACAAGTGTCCCGACCTTAATCTGAGACAGCTTGCACCCTCCTAGCTTTGAAACACAGCACACTCAGTTCTCCAACTTAACATCCTGCTCTCTCACGTTGTCCATCAGCCCCAAAGTTAGGAGAGAAGTGAACAACCTCACATCCTTCTCTAACCTCAGCTCTTCCCTCAACTTCTAACTCAAACTTCAGCCTCTGGTTGGGCATCAGTGGCCAGCCCCCTGTGGAAGCCATTAATCTCCCTTCTTTCCTGAAGTGCACTCTGCACAGTTCCTCAAACAGAACATCAGACCAGTTGGTGTTTTCAGGACATCCCTGAACTTATGCAGAGGTCCATGAGCATCTACATACAGGCCACTCTTCCCCACAGAGAGGTTGATGACCAACCTGTAATTTCCCCTGCAATGCCTCTTCCCCAAGGCCCATTTTTTCAGTCTCCTGGCTGGCTTACCAATTGTTGGTTCCCAACCTCTGGAACTCCTTGAGTGAAATCTGAAACTGGCCCCTATAGAGAGAGGGTAAGGAGAGATGGAAGAAAGAGGCAGACCACTCCAGATGGGTAGGTGGCAGGTTTAATAAGCAAGGGAACTTACTTATGAGGCTTGTCTTGTGTGGCTGCAAGATGAGTAGATATCTGCACCCACCCACCAGAATCTTACAAGTTTATACAGAGGCCTTAATGGGGGTACAGTCAGATATATCATCTAGATGGTCTCAAAAGTGCATTACTTTCTCAAGGTTTGTCTTGAAGTGACTTGAAATGAGAAAAGTGGACATAATATACATTCCAAGGATAAAGGAAGAGATATGGAACCTCCAATTGCCCTGGTCCAGCTCCCAGTTCAACCAGTGGTCACATCCTTTTGGTGACCTCTTGCAACAAGAAACATGGTTTGAATGCCCACACTCAGCCCTGGGACTGAGAAAGGAGTGCTGATTGAACTGTGGACCCAGGAAAATGTCCAATGTGGGTGGAGGACACCCTGGAGCTTCTGTGTCTTACAGGAGAGGGAGGAGCTGCTGGAACAGGGACCATGGGAGGAGCTGGAAGGAAAACAAGAATGACTGTGACATATCGAGAGACAAGAATCCACTCAGGGGCAGGCAATAGATTAAATTCTGGATTCCTCTTCAGGGAAAGCAAGAGCCAGGGAGACGTGCCTCCCCTTGGCCCCAGTAACCCCATTTCTGGGAACTCAATCTAAGGAAAGAATTCAATTGAATCCAAAACTTATCAAATGGTGACAGGGATGAACTCTCACAGGGGTGTGAGAAGGCACCAGGTATTGAGCTAAACACTTTGGATATATTGATTTATTTCATCATCATAACAACTTGGGAAGGAGCTGATATCACACCCATTCGATGATAAAGCACAATCTGGGACTTCTCTGGTGGCGCAGTGGTTAAGAGTCTGCCTGCCAGTGCAGGGGACACAGGTTCGATCCCTGGTCCCGGAAGATCCCACGTGCCATGGAGCAACTAAGCCCGTGCGCCACAACTACTGAAGCCCATGCGCCTAGAGCCCGTGCTCGGCAACAGAAGCCACGGCGATGAGAAGCCCTCCCCCAGTAAGGAAGAGTAGCCCCTACTGGACGCAACTAGAGAAAGCCTGTGCGCAGCAATGAAGACCCAACGCATCCAAATAAATAAATAATTTTTTAAAAAAAGATGAGCTAATTCTATATAACCATATATTTTTTAAAAAAGAAAAGAAAAGAAAAAAGAAAGCACAATCTCAGCAAGGTGAAGTGGCTGGTCCAGAGCCAAGATGGAATTTGAGGTCGAGTCTGATTCCTAAGCTGCACCTAAGACCCTCCAGGGCAATGCTTCTCACCCTCGGCACTGTCGAGACCCAGCATCCTCTGTAGCGGAGGGGTCACCGTCCTATGTCTTATATAGGATGTGGAGCGTCAGCCCTGGTTCCCACTCACTAGATGCCAGCGCATTTCCTCCCCCAGTTGTGACAACCGAAACTGTCTCTAGCCATTGCCAAACGTCCCCTGGGGGCGGAATCATCGCTGGGTCAGCGCCTTCCTATAAGCACGGCGATGTCCTCTGTCGCCCACACATGGCCATATATAACTGAAAACACCTCAATGTCCCAAAGTAAGGTGTTCTGTCAATGCAATGAAATACGTGTGTAGTTTCATGAACAGAAATAAAGCAGTTAAGTGAAGGAAGGATTATGGATGGGCTTTTGGTCCTTTACGAAATGTGTTTCTTTAACGTCTTACATTATTCTCTTATAATTAACCACAAAAAGAAAAATCTCCTATGGGAATTTCCTGGCAGTCCAGTGGTTAGGACTCTGCACTTTCACTGCTGAGGGCCTGGGTTCCATGCCTGGTCTGGGAACTAATATCCCACAAGCCATGAGGCACAGCCAAAAAAAGAAAAAGAAAAGGAAAGAAAAATCTCCCTTGTGTGTGCTCCCTGCTCCTAAAATAGTGTCTCTGCCCTGCCCGCCCCAGAGAATGATGGTGGCCTCCTCTTAACTGATGCCCTTATGAGCCTGTGGTTTCTACTTGCCTACAAGGAATGTTCCAGTATGTTTGGGTGGAACTAAGTTTGTCAAAAGTAACAAAGAGCCAAAGTTGGAACAATTTGAGTGACAAAATAATGTCGAGTGTAAAATTGATATCCACGAGTCCACACAGATATAAGTAAATGATTGAATAAATAAATAAATGAGGGAGAAGAGAGAAATCTCCCAGGCAGAAGAATCCCAAACAATGTACACAAATGTTCTGCCCTCGAGGAGGCAGAGCACGACTCCCCATCCCTTAGGTGTGGGCTGTAAATAGTGACTTCCTTCCAAAGGGCACACCACCTCCGCCAGGTGGTCAAGGTCGACATCACGGGGATAAGTCACACTGACGGCGCGTGCCCTGGACACATGTGTAATGAGAAGGGCACTTCCCCTCTGTGGTTCTTCTCTCCAAAGCCCAGTCCGACCACGAGAAAAACACCAGACAAATCCCAACTGAGGGCCCTCCTACGGAACACCTGACTCCAAACTGTCAAGTTCATCAAAACCAAGAAAGTCTGAAACACTGTCTCAGCCCAGAGACATAAATGTCCTGTGAGGATCCTGGGGCAGAAAAGGGACATTAGCGACACACTGAGGAGATCTGAATAATGCATGGACTTCAGCTAATAATAATGTTATCAATCAGAATTTGTTCATTCATTGTAACAAAGGCACCATACAGCTGTAAGAGGGTCAAAGTAGCGAAAATGGGGTGTGGGGTCTATGGAATGTTTTTGTACTCTCTTTGCTATATTTCTGCAAACCAAAGTAAAATGATTCTTTAAAAAATAGCAAAGCTAAGATCAGCAGAACGGTGGCATAACTATTTCCATTGGGAATTTTAGCGGGAAAACCCACAGACTTTCTGTTTGCAGCACTGGGACTAGAGTGAGGTGAATAAGGCACTTGCTTTGGTTGCAGAATGTAAAGGGGGCACCCAAAAGTTCTATTATGATCACCCCCATTTTACAGCTATGGAAACTGGGGCTATGAGGAAATCTCTTGCCTAGGGTCCCATAGGGAGGCAGGGCTGCTCACACACTCTCTTGGCCTCTACCTGAAATCATGGTCCCAAGCTGAACCTAAAGTCTGAAGGCCAGCACAGTGGGGCTCCAATAAGTCAGCTTTCCCAAGGGTCGTGTCTTTGCACTTGGAGTCCTGGCCTGGAACGGAGGACCCTACTCATGGGACACACAAGCTCCCCCTGGGCCTCCTCAGCAAGATCATCACTGATCCCTTGTCAATCTGGCTGCTGAGTGGTTTTAATGGGGGTCTTCTAGGCAGAGAGATGTCCAACTGGGGACATGGGCCCCTGGCCTCGGCCCCATGCACCATCTGACCCAGCTGACTGCAAACACGGCAAATGGCTGACGCAACAGAATCTGGGCTGTGGTCAGGCTGCGGCTGAAGAAGCCACAGGAAATGCACGCAGCTGCCTTCCAGAGGTCACAGCTGGCAGCTGGAAGCCTGTAATCAAGCCGGTTTCCAACAGGAAGTTCTGGCTCCCCAGGCCACATGGAGGGGAGATCAGTGTGGCCTGAGTTTCCTTGAAGCTCACTCCAGGGTCCAACCCCCTTTGGAGGCCTCTCCCCAGACGACCCCCGGGCCCTCTGGGTTCAGCGTGTTCCAGATGGACATGATCATCTTTCCTCAAAATGTGCTCCTCACTCCATGGCCGTGTTTCTGCATTACCCACCTCTCCTTCTGCCCCGAGCCACACAGCCGTCCACACATCCACTGAGTGCCTACTGGATGCCAAAGCGTTTTACTCAGAACTCCTCACCGGCCCCTCCTGCTGAGGCTGCTCCTGTTATGGCCGCACTTTACAGATGAGGAAACTGAGGTTCTGTTAGCACAAGTCCGTGTGCCCTATGCACAGTGAGGTCAAACAAACCGAAACGTCAGAGTTTGGAGCAGAGAAAGGTTTATCGCAGGGCCATGCGAGGAGGCGGGAGGCTCGTGAACGCGGGGTTCAGAAAAACCCTGAACTCCCCGAAGGGTTTCAGCAAAACATTTTTAAAGGCCGGGTATGTGGGCGGCGGCGGTGGGGGGAGGTGTTGGTCACAGGGTCTGTGATCAGCTCGTGCACAATTCTCTGATTGGCTGATGGTGAGGTAACAGGGTGGTGTCACAGGGGTTAGTTAAACATGATCAATCCTTAGGCACCACTAGGCCTGGGGGCTACATGCTCATGGTCATCAAGTAGTTAACATCTTCCGTTTGGCGAGGGAGGCGTTTCACATCTGTAAAAACAACTCAGGAATGAAGGCCCCACGGGGTCCTGCTCGCTTACAGTTCAGAGGGTTTATGTGGAGTCCTGGGGTGGTAGGGGCAGATTGTGGAAGTAGGAGCCGGTTCCTGGGTGGAGCTAGAACAGGGACCTGGTTTGTTGGCTGGGGCAGCCTCTGGTGGCCAAATAGGGGGACTGCAGCCTTAGTCTCCTGGGTCCATCCAGATCGTCTCTCCGCTCCCACAGGCTACGGTCCCTCCTCTGACACCCTCCATGGCACCCTACGGTCCCCTTGGCGGGGGGGAGGGGCAGGGATGCTAAGTGAACCCCTGCTAGGTCACCAGGGAGACCCCTGAATTCAAAACCCAGCCTCTTCTGTCAGACCCAGACCCTGTCCCCAGTCCACTAGTCACCTCTCAGCCTCAGTTTCCCCAGCTGGGGACTTGGGAACCAAAAATGCCCTCGGTCTCTTCAGGTCGTGGTACAGATGAACACAAAGGTGGCATGCACTAAACACTCAGTAACTGCAGTTGTCACCCTCAGAAACATAAAGGAGAAGGGCAGGGACTTGAGATGGGGTGTCGCAGGTAGCCCCAGCTCCCCTCCCACAGGATCTCACTGGCCAGCAACCAACCCAGAAAGTCCCGAGGCCATAATTAGGCAGAAACAACCCACCTCTTTTTCTGAGAAAGGGAAAAAGGAAACCGAAACAGAAAGCCTGGGCTCTGCTCTGCCTTTAGATGCCCTCATTCCAATATCTCCAAGTCAGAGGATCCTCCTGGAACTTGTCATTGGTCGGCACAGCTCCTATGCTAATAAGAGGGTAGCCCCAGCCCAGAAGAGGTTCCAGCGCCCTCCCCTAACTCCCATCCAGACTCCCTACGGACTGAGCTGGAGGGCACCTACTTTGTATCACTACAGCCCTGTGCCCATGGTTGACCACCTGAATGAGTCGGTGCTGCGCTGCTGCAAGCTGCCGCGGTGCCTGTGCTTCCTGCTGCTCCTGGTGATTCTGATGGCTCTACTTGTACCCTTGGTCATCTTCGCTGTCAGGGCCAACAGCAAGCACTGCACGGATGGCCTCCAAGCAGAGCAGGAGTGTCAGAACCGCACTCGGTACGTGCAGCACCAGCTAACCCAGGCCCAGGAAGTCTTACAGAAGATGGAGGTCCAGGCCGCCACCTGCAACCAGACGGTGGTAAGCCACTGCACCCCCTAGAGAGGGCCCTGTCCTTGCGGGGGGGGGTTCTTACAGGGTCTACGTGGAGATCAAGATAGACCTTAAAACTCCCCCCTGGATGTCCCCACCAGGGTTTGGAGACCTGTAAACTCTCTCCAGGGTGCTAGTGTGGGGTGGGGTGCTCCCTAGAGCAGGGGCCTCAGTATCCCTGCTAGGATATGGGGGAACCTCCAGACTCCAGGGCACTGGGGTGTGGGAGCTAGAAACTCCCCTCGGGCCCCAGTCTTGGGGGAGCAGAAGCCCCCCCTAGGGGTTGGGATCGGGACCTCACCAGGTCCCAGAGAAAGAGGCTCTTGATACTCCCACCGCATCCTGAGAGACTCTGGAATTTTCATCTGTGTCCCGATATGGGGGAACCTTGAAACTCCCACTGGTCCTCTACTTGGACTCCGAAATCCCCCCTGTGTTCTGGTTTTGGGAGGACCTCTCACTCTTCTTGGGCAATAGCCCCGGGGGATCTGGAAACTGCTCCTAGAGTTTGGGCATGGGGAGCTTCCAAATTCTCTTGGGGAGGGCCTCAAAACTCCCATTTCGAGGATCACACCCTTATCGGTGGCCCTGGGAGGGTGGGGGTTATGGCCACTCTTCAAGGTGGGAGACTGAGGTGCAGGGGACGGTCGGAGTGGAAACTGAAGGGGGTTTGGACCCAAGCTCCTCTGATCCCAGGGCTTAAGGAGGGGTCCAGGGCCCAAGGACAGAAGTCCAGTTTCCCACACCCCACCCCCACCCCCGCGTCGCAGGTGACCCTGAGGGATTCTCTGAAGATGGAGCAGGCACAGGTGGCAGAGCTTCAGGGTGAGAAAAGCACAAGGCCAGCGTTCCACGGACGGGGCTCGGAGGGGTGGGCCAGTTATTGAAAAGGACTAAGGAGGGAGGGTCCCAGGGTTGGGGTCGGGAGGGAGGGATGGGACCAGATTCCATTTGGAGTAGGGGAGGGGGGAGCACGCCAGGTTTCCCAGCGTGGGTTGAATGAGGGCGGGGCTAGAGGCGGGGACATGTCCCGGGTTGGAGCCAGGTGAGTGGGCGTGGTCAGTGTGTTGACGCGCCCCTCGATTCTGTACCCGACCCCACCAGGAGAGGTCAAGATTTTGAAGCAGAAACTGGAGGACACTTTGGCGGAGGTGCAGCGACTAAGGTCCGAGACGACCCCCCCCCACTGGCCACTCCCCTTTCACCCCACCCCGAAGACTCGCGACCCCCTTGGCTTCGAAAAACCCCGTTGCTCAGGGGGCAAAGTTTAAGTCCCAGCCTTGTCCCTTGTGTCACACAGCCCTGGGGTGGCCGCTGCCAGCTCTCCTCCCCAGTGACTTGGTGGGGGAGGAGTGGAGATTCTTAGGGGCGCAGCCTCCAGCTGCTGGAGCCGGCTTGGCAGTTGTCTGAATTGTCCCGATCTCTACTCCAGAAGAGGGAGTGAGGCCTCAGCTGAGAACAACTCTTCTAGCTGCTCCAGCGTCCTGTTCGCTGTGGTCGTGGTCGTGGTCCTCGAGGCTCTGCTGATCTGAGGTCCCAGAAAGCCGGCCGGTAAGGAGGGGGCAGCTCCGGGGAAAAGAAAACTGGGAAAGGATGGGAGTCGGGGATGGGTCACGGTCTGTGGAGGTGGCCTACCTGCGGGGCAGAGGGTTGGGCACCGAGGAGAAGAATCTTGGAGAGGGAGGGAGAGCCCAGTGAGCAGGGAGGGGGGGGCGGTCCTGGAGCAGGGCAGGGCTTGAGGGCGCGGAGCCCGTGTTGTATCTGCCTCTGAGTCCCTGTTTTGATGTCTTTTAGGCCACAACCTGGACTGGTCCGGTTCCCTCTCTGCTTCCCCCTTTGAGGCTTCCTGCCCTGGCCCGTTCTGAGGGGACCACATGGCAACACGGCTGTGGGGAGGAGAGGGGGGATGGGGTAGCCTAAGGGGTCCATGGGGCAGCTCTGGAGGGATACCTTGGACATGGAGAAGTAGCGGAGTTGGCCCAAGGCTGCCCTAGAGCTGAGGAGGGCATGGGGGTGGAAGGTGGGGCGCCTGCTTCTTGCTGACACGGTTTCTAGAAAGTCACTTTCTTCTGGGGTCTTTGGGCTCCGAAAAAGTAAACACCCCTCTAGGGGGGGAAAAACTTTACTCTCAAGTTTTTGGAGTGTTACTGTGTCACCCCCAAGCATCTGGGGGCTGCCCTGCGGGCCAGGGTGGACACCCATTGACATCCACATCCAGCTTTCCCTGCTCTAGATTGTTCTCAGGAATCCCTGTGGTTCTGGCAGTCACCACCCCACTGCCTCCCCAGCCCTCTTGTCCATTTGGATCATCTTAAAGAACTCTACACCCTCATCAGCTCGCCTGCAGTGTTCTGCTCTCATCTCCTCCCCGGGATCTTCTGATGGCAGCGGTCCCATGAGGAAACCGAGGCTGTGGTGAGGGACACTTTGTCCTGGTTCCCAATCCCTTCCCACAGAAAGTGCAGGGCTGGGATCAAACCTGGATCTTCAGACACACACAGGCCTGTGTCACAATGCCCCCTCCTCCAGAGAGCCTCTCTGCTTCTCAAAATTGAAGGCCACTGGGAGTCCCCTGGTGGCCTAGTGGTTAGGATTTTGAGCTTTCACTGCCGTGGCCCGGGTTCAATCCTTGGTTGGGGAACTGAGATCCCGCAAGATGCGTGGCACGGCCAAAAAAAAAAAAAAAAAAAAATTGGAAGGTGTTCAAAATTGAAGCCTACCATCTGATAAACCCTTCAACGCACTTTCTTGGATCGTCCCATGGCCCATAATTCCTTCCTCCTCTGTTATCTTCCTTCCTCCAAGTTCGCCTGGAATCCTGACTATTGTCCGGGCAACTTCTTGTGTGTGGCTGGGGGTGGGGGCAGGTCCCTTGCATCTGCCCAGAATTCCCAGAATTCTGCACTGCCCTCACCATGGTCCCGAGCCCAGATGGTCGGGCCCCCCCTCCATGGCTCCCGCTGCCCTCCCAGGGACCCCCAAACCCCATCCCTGCCACAGGCCCCCCTGACGCCCCCCCGACACCACCCCCAAGCCCCTAACTTCCTCTTGCTCCACCCCCTGTGACCATTTCTCTGCATTTTTTTTTTTTTTTTTTTTACGGTACAGGGGCCTCTCACTGTTGTGGCCTCTCCCGTTGCGGAGCACAGGCTCTGGATGCACAGGCTCAGCGGCCATGGCTCACGGGCCCAGCCGCTCTGCATCATGTGGAATCTTCCCGGACCGGGGCACGAACCCGTGTCCCCTGCCTCGGCAGGCGGACTCTCAACCACTGCGCCACCAGGGAAGCCCTTCTCTGCATTTTGATTTGTCAAGTTCCTTCCTGCCTCATGGCCTCAGCTAGTCTCTACCTCCTGCTCGGAGCACCAGCTTCCCGCTCTGGAGTTCTAGAACAGGGTTTCTCGGCCTCCAAACTCTTGACATTTGGACTGGACCATTCTCTGCTGTGGGGCCTGCCCTGGGCACTGTAGCACGTTGAGCAGCATCCCTGGCTTCCACCCACTAGAGGCCCATAGCACCTTACCCCGAGGTTGTGACAACAAAAAAATGCCCCTAGACATTACCAAGTTTCCCCTGGGGGGCAGAATCAATTCCGGTGAGAACCTCGGCTCTAGAAGGTGAGGCTTGGGTGCCCCGTCAGTTCTGTGAGTGTCCCCAGCTCACAGGGGGACTCAGCAGGCGCTCCCATGGAGTCCCTTTACAATGACTGAGTCATTTCACCACCACCCCCATCGGCAGCCCCATCTAACAGATGAGGAAACTGAGGTCCAGAGGAGTGACTGGACTCGCTCAGGGTTTCTCAGCTGCTCAGGCATTGGAACCCTCTGCTTCCAGCAGGTTCTCTTGATTGCAGAGAAGCAGACCTTTCTCACATGACCTCAGTCCTTTCCCATCCCCACTCAACATCCTTCCCCCCAGCTCCCAGCTTGGGCTACTGGAAAGTCCCAAAACAGCTCCGCCTCCCACCCCCACCATACCTGGGCTGTGTTTCACTGATGGAGGGGGCAGGTTTGCCCCAATATTATGGGTTTGACCTGCTCAATTTCTTCCCCTAAATTCCCACCCAATGGCTAGGGTATAAATGTCCCTCTTTCCTAAAAAGGCCCCTCTTCCCTGGCTGGTTGGGGGGATTCCAGCTTCAGCAGGAATCTGGCAGTGACCTGTGGCTGCTGTGTGTCCCTGGCCTGAGACTTAGCCTCTCTGGGCTCTGGTTTCTTAATGTGGAATTGGGGGGGGCGGGGGGCTGGGCAGGTCAGGGAGGGACACAGATTCTAGTTCATAGTGTTCACTCAGCTCACATTTCTGCCAACTACTGTGTGCCAGGCCCACGCGGTGGCCTGTGAACAGGGCAGGTGCAGGCTTTGCTTTCTAGGGGCTCACCCAGTCTGATGGGGGAGGCAGCCAGGAATCACACACAGGTAAAATGACAGCAGAGCTGAGAGAGCTGATCAAAAGGGGCCTGAGGGCTTCCCTGGTGGCGCAGTGGTTGAGAGTCCGCCTGCCAAGGCAGGGGACACGGGTTCGTGCCCCAGTCCAGGAAGATCCCACATGCCGTGGAGCAGCTGGGCCCGTGAGCCATGGCCGCTGAGCCTGCGCGTCTGGAGCCTGTGCCCCGCAACGGGAGAGGCCACAACAGTGAGAGGCCCTCGTACTGCAAAAAAAAAAAAAAAAAAAAAAAAGGGGGGCCTGAGTTAGTGGGGAAGGGGGAGGGTTCTGGAGGAGGAGACATACTGGTGGACAGGGGAGAGCTGGTAGGAACTGTTAACTGGGCAAAGAGGGAGGAGAGGGCTCCCAGGCAGCCCTGGGGTAGGAATGCGCTGGCCTGAAGAGCGCTGAGGAGGGCAGGAGGCAGCTAAGAGCAGGAAGTGACATCAAAGACCTGCTAGGGGTCTTGCTGGGGAGGAAGAGGAGGGGGAGGGATTAGAAAGGGGGGAGGGGTAAGACGGGGAGATAAGAGGGGGAAGAGAAAAAGAGAGGGAGTAGGGTGGAGGAAGAGGAGGAAAGGGAGGTGGAAATGGAGGCGGGCCAAGAGGAAATAAGGGGAAAGAGGGCGGAGGGGGAGGAAGAGGATTTGACTCAGAGGGAAGTCTGGGGAACGGTGTGAACGCGCCTGGATCTATTCACGTTGTAAGGTCTCCCCCTGGTGGCCTAGTGGAGAACGGGCAGGGAGATGGGACGGATCCACCCTTGCGTCTACCCTCTGGTCCTCACAGCCAGCCACAAAAAGTGTGGCAGCCTGAGCCAGGCCAACCTCAATTGCTCGAGTAGCCTCCCGTCTTCTAGGCTTGGTCATTCCATGAACAGAATGGGGACAATATACCCCCAGACCCTCGCCAAGCACCCCCTGTGCAAATGGGTGCTTTGCGCAGATGTACTCAAGTGATTCCCACAAAGCCCTACGGGGCAGGAGCTACTGTCATCTCCGCTTCACAGAGGGGGAAACTGAGGCTCAGAGGGTCACGTGGGGTGCAGATGTCAGACTGGAATCCAGGACCCCCCAGTCCTGTCTTGGGCTCCACTAATCTGGGCTGGCCCTTGGCGTGGGTCCAGCCCCTCCCAACAAACTCGAAGCCACCGCCAGGCAGGGCGGAACCGTGGGTGTCCCTGGAGCCCCAAGGTGCCAATTAAATGCTCGTGGCCGTCTGGGGCCAGCGCTGTGGACGGCGGTATGGCCGAGCCGGGGCCGGAGCCAGGGCGCGCCTGGCGAGTGTTCGCCCTGTGCGGGGCCGCTGTGTTCCTGGCAGCGGTGGCGGCTGGAGCAGCCCTGCTGGCCTGGAATCTGGCCGCCTCGGCCTCCCGGAGGCCTCGCTGCCCAGAGCCAGGGGCCAACACCACCGCGCCGCCTGGAGACCTGGAGCCCGAGGTCGAGGAACTTCGGCGCCGGCTGGCAGAGGCTGCCCAGCGCGAGGAGGCCCTGACCAGGCAGTTGAACCAGGCCGAGGGTGTCCGACAGGAGCTGGAGGAGGCCCTAAGGGCCTGTGAGGGCCGCCAGGTAGGTGGGCAGGGTGGGGGGCTGGGGAATCCAGAATATGGGGGGGAGAGGGTGCACACACATCCCTGGGGCTCCCCCCCCGCCCTGTGCCTTGGTTTCCGCCATTCTTCAATTGAGGGAGGCAAATAAGAATATACACGTAATTCCTTCCAACTCCTACAATGCCAGTTCAGCCCTGAGTCTACCTTCTGACCAAGAAGGTGTCACTGTCCTCTGCTATTTGCCAAATCACTGGTGGAGGCTAGGGAAGCCTCAGACCCCTAAGCCCACCTGGGGAGGCCCTGTGCTAACCCTCCCCCTAGGTACCCACTCAACATCCCACCTCCCAGCCAGTGTACAGCAGCCCTATTTTGAGAGAGGGACATTCATGTCACCTGTAATTAGGAGGCTAAAGTTGGCCTCTTGGGGGAGGTACCAGCCAGGTCCTCCCTTTTCCTCCTGCCAACCCCTTCAAGCTCTTCCTTAACCCTTCCCAGCCCTGGACCTCGCAGAAGAATCATCCTCAGAGTCCCAACCGTTCACATTTATTGAGTAACTACTGTGTACCCCTGTGTCCCAGGCGCAGCAGAGGTTGGGCAGTGTATGAATTTTTGAAAATTCATGCCTTTTGAAAATTCATCCCTACACCTTTCCTGACTGCCTGAGGGAAAGGCCTGGGGTAGCCGAGGTTAAGAGCAGCCTGCACTGGGTTCAAATTCTGTCTCTGCCTCTCCATGGCATCTTCTCCAAGGAAGCCAGGCCAGTGGTTTTGCAGAATGTCTTGTTGCCAAAATCTCGGCCTCTGTACCCTGGTACCAAATAGAAATACGGAGACAGAGTTTTTGGAGGAAATAGAGAGTAGCTTTATTTCTTTGCCAGGCAAAGAGGGAACACGGCAGGCTAGCACCTCAAAAAAAACTGTGCCCCCCTCTCTGGGGGAATAGGGAGAAGTCTTACAGTCAGGGCTTGTAGTCTGGGGTAGGTGATAAGGATCAAGGAAGTGATGGACTTGCATTCTTTCTTCTGGGAAATTTCAAAACGGCCACAGCAGACATCAGGCAGCTCTGTAACTGGGTCTGGTCATCTCCAAGATTATCGCTGGTGACCTCCTCTCTGAAATGAAGAAAGCTACAAGGGAGTGTTACAAGGGAGTGTGGGAGAAAAGAATGCCAGGTGCAGGATATAATTCACAGAGAGTGATTAAGGAATTAGCTTTGTGTAGGACAATTCTAGTTGCATGCACTACAGATTAGTAACAGTTAAAGTGAAACTAGGATTGCTTAACTTTTATAGACCTGCTTTTGCTGTTTCGATAGCCATTCACTCATTCCTTTGTTTTCCCGGCTTGTTAGTAGGAAAGAAAAACCCCATTTTCCACTTCTACTGTAACAGTCTCACAGAGGTGACTAAGTATACCCTTGAAACCCAATTGTCAACCACCAAATTGGCTTGTGCTGGTCTGAAACCCCAGTCCGCGAGTCTAGACATAGCTAGGATTGGAACCAGATCCTGTCGGCAGAGCTAAACCTTTTCTACATCTAGTTGGCCTGGAGTAGGGGCCGGATGACCTGGACAGAGAACTTCTTCCAGGCAGGCACCTGTCACCACTCGGTACCCCAGACTTCAGAGGCCACTTCTGTGTTTTACAACTACAGGACCCCCAAAGGTCCAAATAAAGCTCAAGGAACACCAATGTAGTCTCAGTCTCCCCTAGAAAGGGCGGGGTCAATTCACTCCTTCTCCCCTCCCCCCTCCCCCCTCACTTCCCCTCCACTCCGCAGAGTCGGCTTCAGACCCAACTGATGACACTGAAGACTGAGATGGACGAGGCCAAGGCTCAGGGGACCCAGATGGGGGCAGAGAACGGGGCGCTGACAGGTGTGTTGGGGTGCAAAGTGGTGGGCAGGGCTAGAGGTGGGAGGAGCCTAGAAGGTTCCCAGCTACGCAAATGACACGTACAGGTGCAAACGTAAAGCAGACGAACGCGAAAACTTGTGAAAGAAATGCGCATAATATGCAAAGGTCATGCGAATGCAGAGAACAATGCAAATACAACAAAATGTGCACACGCTGTGTAGAGACTCCCCAAAGTAATGTAAACCTATGAAAAGCTATGCAAATGACACGTAAAGGTCAGGCAAACAGCACACAAACTTAATTCAAATAAAACAAACCACGCAAATAGTAGGCAGACTATGAATTCGTAGCTGGTGTGCGAGGGGTAGGAGCCTGGTCTCCAGCTTGATCCTGCCCCCTGCGCCCGCAGAAGCCCTGGCGCGCTGGGAGGCGGCGGCCACGGAGTCTGCGCAGCGGCTGGACGCGGTGCAGCGGCGCGCGAGCGCGGCGGAGGCCGAGAGTGAAGCCTGCGCAGCCCGGGAGGCGACGCTGCGCGAGCACGTGTGAGTAAGGAGTGGGCGGGAAGGGTCCGGGGGAGGGCGAGCCCATGCCCCTGCCCATGTGGGTGGGGCCTTGTGGAGAGTCAAGGCCCTCCTGAAGGTCAGGCATTAGAACCTGGGGGGCGAACCTGGGGGCGGGGGAGGCGCTCTTTGGGGACGGGAATCCCCCACGTTAGCGCTGGCACTCTGGAGGCATGGGTCCCTGGGGTCGGGCGCATATTGGGGGCTCAGGGGAGGGCGGGGAGTGCAAGTGGAGGATGCAAGAAAAATCGAGTACCGAGTGAGGGGCCTGGAGGCGGAGCTTCTGGGGAAAAGGCTGGGAGTCCGTGGGGAGGGGTCCTGGAAATGGCCAGGGGCGGAGAAGGGATGAGGGATCCTGGAGCATGGGATCTCTGGGGAGGGGGCGTTCCCAGCAAAGGCGGAAGAATGCTGGAGGGTCTCTGGGGAAGGGGGGTCCAGGTGCTGACGGGACCCTCCCTCCTTCCCGGCAGTTACGCCCTGGAAGCCCAGACGGGCCCCCAGCGCAGAGTGCCACACCCCCGGACCCGCTCCGGGTCCCGACCTCGGCCCAACCCCCGCTCGCGCTCTCGCCCGGGAACCTCCGGGGGTTGCAGGCGACCAGCGCGGCGCGCAAGGGGGTGAGTCAGACCCCAGCTGGATCAGGGCTCGAGGCCAGGAGGACAGACACTGGGGGCCCTGCTGGGACACTTACAGAGGTACCCACGCTAGATGAGATGCTCAGTCGACACCCATTCAACGCTCAGCTTTCGACCGACAGCCGTCCTGAACGGAAACTGTGCAGAAAGAAGACCCGACCCTCTCTCTTTGACCATCTAGTGCTTATTTTGCAGATGGGGAAATTAAGGTCCATTTGGTCACAAGGTGAGATAGTGCAGAGCTGGGACTTAAGTCCCCTCTAAGGACAAGGACAGTGTTGCCCTCATCGCACAGACGTGAGGACTTAGGGTCCAGCCCTGACCTGGGAGTGACCTGAAGGGGTTACTTCTCCTCTCTGGTCCTCAGTTTACCTTGCCTGTAAGATGAGTAATTGGAATGGTGAGAGCCAGCATATCCTTGACATCAAAAGCTGACAAAAATGGCACAATAGGAAAACTACAGACCCCTCTCCCTATGAAGAGGGTACAAAACTCCCAAATGGAATTTTAGCGAAGAACCAAGTAACACGTTTTTAAGATACACCATAACAAAGTGACTTATGCCGGAGGTGCAGAGATGGTTCAGTATTTGGAAGTCTGGTAATAAAATTCGCCATACTAAATGGATCAAATGAGAAAAATTCTGAAAAGGTCATCAAAATAGCAACAGTTGCATGTAAATGAGATTATACGGTATTTGTCTTTCTCAGCCTGACTTATTTCAGTTAACGTAATACCCTCTAGGTCCATCCATGTCGTTGAAATGGCAAGATTTCTTTTTTTTTTTTTTTTTTGTGGTAGGTGGGCCTCTCACTGTTGTGGCCTCTCCCGTTGCGGAGCACAGGCTCCAGACGCGCAGGCTCAGCGGCCATGGCTCACGGGCCCAGCCGCTTCGCGGCATGTGGGATCTTCCCGGACCGGGACACGAACCCGTGTCCCCTGCATCGGCAGGCGGGCTCTCAACCACTGCGCCACCAGGGAAGCCCCAAGATTTCTTTTTTATGAGACTATTATAAGTAATATTCCATTGTGCGTGTGTGTGTGTGTGTATATATATATATATAACATCTTCTTTATCCATTCATCTATCGATGGACACTTAGATTCTAATTTCCAGACCGTAATCAGATTTTTCCAACTGTTCTGATAATGTCCTTTGTAACAAAAGAGTATCCTGGCTTACACATTGTATTAATCTGGAACATCCCTCAATCTGTCTTTGCCTTTCATGACACTGGCTTTTTTTTTTTTTTTTTTTTTTTTTTTGACACTGGCATTTTTTAAAAAGCCCAAGCGAGTCATTTTGTGGTGTCTGAGTTTGGGTTTTTGTGATGTTTCCTCATGATTAATTGGCATTTTTGGCAGGAATGCCTCAGAAATAATATTATCTGCTGTTGGTATGACTATATATAGAAAACCCAAGAGAATCAATGGAAACTTTCCTATATCTAAACAACTAGGTAGAAAATCCTTTCGAGGAAAAGAAAAATCCCTTTCAGATAATTTTTTATATCCAGGAATAAACTACGTTCCTTATTATGTAAGGATCTATTCTACATTAATTTTTCAAAAAATAACTCAGTAGAAAATGGGCAAAGCACATGGGCAGCCTGGTCATCGAAATATACGAAAAAGGGGCCCAATCTCACTGCTAGAGAAGAAATGCGAACTGAAAAAAATGTGATATCGTTTTCTACCCTTTAGTTTGTCAAAGACAAAAATAAAAACAAATTAAAAGTTTGTGAATACGTTGTGTTGGCACTGCTGTTGGGACTGCTCATTCATACAACCACTTGGGACGGCAGTTTTCCAGAATCTCTCAAAATTAAAAGTGCACATGTTGTTTGACCCATCAACTCCTCTTGAGGCAATTTTTCTGCAACCATATTATTATTTTCTTTTTTTTGCGGTACGCGGGCCTCTCACTGTTGTTTCCTCTCCCGTTGTGGAGCACAGGCTCCGGATGCGCAGGCTCAGCAGCCATGGCTCACGGGCCCAGCCGCTCCACGGCATGTGGGATCTTCCCGGATTGGGGCATGAACCCGTGTCCCCTGCATCGGCAGGCGGACTCTAAACCACTGCGCCACCAGGGAAGCCCAACCATATTATTTTAATTAAAAAAATTTTTAAATCTACAACCATATTTAAATGTATACAAAATGATGGACTAAATGCAGTGGAGAATCCTGTGTTGGATCCTGGAACAGAAAAACACTTAGGAAATCAAATAAAGTCTAGAGTTTAGTTAATAGTAATATATGAAGATTAATTTCTTAGTTTTGACCGAGAAATTGGAAGAAGCTGCATGAGGGCTATTCAGAGACTCTGTATTATCTCTGCAAAGTTTCTGTAAATCTAAACGTATTCCAAAATTAAAAGTTTACTTTTAAAAAGATGAGGGTGGGGGAGAGGAGAAATGAAGACATTATTACCACATTCTTGGTAATTGCAAAAAATTGGAAACAACCTCAGTGTCCATCAGTTGGGGACTGTTTAAATGAGTGTCCGTCCATCCACACCATGGACTGCTATACAACTGGTTTGTGTGGGTTTTTTTATTTTTTGTTTTTGGCCAAGCTGCCCGGCTTGCAGATCTTAGTTGCCTGACCAGGGATTGTACCTGCGCCCTCAGCAGTGAAAGTACAGAGTCCTAACCACTGGACAACCAAGGAATTCCCACTATAAAACTGTTAAAAAGGCCAAAGCTGATCTTCTCTGAGACGCATTAATGTACAAAGCAGGAGAGCAGGGCTTCCCTGATGGCGCAGTGGTTGGGGATCCGCCTGCCGATGCGGGGGACGCGGGTTCGTGCCCCGGTCTGGGAAGATCCCACATGCCGCGGAGCGGCTGCGCCCGTGAGCCATGGCCGCCGGGCCTACGCGTCTGGAGCCTGTGCTCCGCGATGGGAGGGACCACAACAGTGAGAGACCCGCGTGCTGCAAAAAAAAAAAAAAAAAAAAAAGCAGGAGATCAATAATTTGTGTACGTCTTTTAAAATTCGGGGCTGGGGGAAACTTTTATCCAAAGATCTCTGAAGGAAACACTGGTCACAGCTGTGGCCTCTGGAAAAGGAATCAGGGATCTGGGGATCGGCGGGGGAAGCAGTCTCATGCTCCTCTGTATACCTTTTTGTAAAGTTTGCATTTTAAAAATCATGTGCATGTATTACGCTTAAAATAATTAAAATTTGTTTTGAAAAATTTCTGAAGAGGCTGCTGTAAGGAGGGGAACAGCACACTTGAAACTCTGATCCCCCCTCAGCCAGTCCTGTTTATTATCCCCCCATCCACCTTGGAGGTGGCTTGGTGGTGCCTGATCAGGGCCTTTACTGGAAGAGGACCAACTTGGGGTGGGGGGAGGAATTGGAAGCCCCCCCCGCAAAAGGAGGAGGTGAGGCTGAGGGGAGGGATGAGTCTGACCGCTTTGTTCCGTTGCTGGCCACCAGGGGTCACCCCAGTCTGCAGACCTGGTTGCTGCTGGCTGAGGGCCCAGAACTTGAGAGGCAGGGAAGATGGGTCTGAGACACCCCCCTCCCCCTGCAACTCTGGCGTAAATCCAGAAGTGAGCAGGAAACAGCTTCTCCTTCTGGAGTCAGCTAGGGCTGGAGACTGGCCCTGCCTTGTGTGGGGCCCCAGGGACTTCAGACCCTCACTGTGGGGTCCAGGACTGACGCACACAAAGGGCTGTAAATGGGACCTAAAATATGATCATTACTGTTCACTTATTCTGCTAGCTTCCCCTTGGCCATACCTGCCAGATCCCTGAAAATCAGCGCCGGGGACATGTGGAGCCATGGGAGGTGTGTGAGCAGGAGGGGTACTGTCAGATCTGGTTCTCCCGCCAGAACGGAGAATCCCCCAGCTGCCTTGCCTTCCAGACCCCACCTGCCTCCCTCCCCACAGGGCCAGCCCCCAGCCTGCCCTTGCTCTGTTGTGCCTCCCTGTCTCCACCTGTCCAGTTACCACTCAAAGTCTCTGTCTGTCTCTCTGTCTCCAAGTCTTTACCTCTGTGTCTCCACCCTGTCCCCAGCACACTCTCCCAGGTCCCTGCCCTGGCCTCCCCTATTCATGGTCACCCTGGGGTCCCTCCGTGGCTACAGAAACAGGAGTGTATGGGAGGGGGGGTGGAAAGGGGGAGGCTGGCACAAGCTGGGTGGAGGGCACTGGCGACAGCAGCAGCCTGACCTTGTTGGCGCCCAGTCCCAGGTAAGAAAGTGGGTCACCTTTTTTCAGGAAGGAACACGGATGCCCAGAGAGGACAGGCTCTTCCCCCCCCCCCCCGCCCACAAAGGGCTCTCCTTGCCTCCTCTGTCAACTCCAAAAGCCCAAAAACTTAATTTCCTTTGCATTTAACCAAAACCCAAACACGTTGGCATAAAAGTGGAGGGTTTTCTGAACTTTGCTGAAATTTTTCTTCGCCAGAAATATCGCTTCCTCCAGAACCTTCCTGAAGTTCTGTGAGAGTTTTTAAAAACCTCGTGTCTCCTTGAGAACTTCAGTGTCGGTCTTCAGAGTGACACAGAGCTGACTTCCTCAGGACAGTCTTCCCGTCTCTGCCCAAACAATCAAATGAAACCAAATGGATTGTTTTTAATTTAGAAAACAATAATTAAAATCGAAGTCCCTCCAAAGGAATTCAGAGAGATTCATGCACAAAATTTCCTGTCACTATGACAAATGGTTTTCAGGGAAAAACCAAATGCTCACCTCATTCGATGCATTTGACCTCATGTGAATTCGAAGACCAGTTGCTCACCTCCTCCCTCTGGAATTTTCTGGCCAGGAATTCAGGCAGAACGTGTTCAGAGAGTCTGTTTTTAGAAATTTTAGATTCTGCTGGCAGGAGTGTCAATGGAAACAACCTCTTTGGAGGACAAATTGATGACAGCTGTCAAAATGTAAAATGTTATTGCTTTAGGACCCAGCAATTTCACTTGTGGAGATTTGATATCAAGTCTTATTTTGTTCACTGAAACAAAAAATTTAGAAACAGTCTAAGTGCCCATTGGTAATTATTATGGTAATGTATGTGCTGAAAACCTAAACAGCGGTCAAAAGGAATCAACAATCTCAAAGTCATAATGTTGAGCAAAAAGAGGAAGTTTCATCATTACCTTTTCCATTTAAAAAAAAAATCTAGCTTTTAAAACAAATTATTGGAAAAAGAAACATTACAAAGCAAAGTTGTGAGATCAAATTGCCAAAAAGAATGTTATTTTTGAGCTTGATACAAAAGACATTAGTGTGTATGTTGAAAACTCTTGTCCTTACACTGTGGCGGTTGCTCAAAATTGTAGCACATCAGGTCTAGAGTGGCTTTTTGGTTTTCCAGGAGTTTATGGTTGCCTTTCTTTTCCCTTGACAACAGATATCATGTTCATACATACATATATGCAACATCTTCAATATACAGTGAAAGATAGCCAAGATCTTAAGTTCATACCAAGACTGTCACACCTCCTGGCATTGGCCTAAGCACTGCCCCCTTGCCTGAGCTCTCAACTGGACCCTTGTCACCCAGGCTCTACCCCTGTCATGCCCCCTTTCCCCTGGTGATCCCACAGGCCCAGGGCAACAACAGCGGGGACAGTGTCCCTCCCCTGTGTCTCATTTCCCCAGCCTCACATCAGAGGCTGTGCATGATCCAGCCCCACCTTAAAAAATGACCACCTTTTATTAAGGTTAACTGTGTGCCAGGCACTGTGACAAGTGTCTCACAACTGGCTTTGTTGCCTCCACTTTAGACAGGAGAAAACTGAGGCTCAAGGAGGAGAAGTCGCTTGTCCCAGGTCTTACAGCGGTAGGTGGCCCAGCCAGAACTTAACTCCAGAGGCCTGCATTGAAACCATGTATTCACTCTGCCTACGTGACTCCCCATTAATGCAGATGGGAGATGTCCTCCTCCCACCCTGCTCCAGGGGACTCTGGGTGGGCCTGGCCAACCCAGAGAAATAGCTAGTTGGGCACCACTTGCAGCCCCCAACCCTCCTCCCTCCCAGTAGTGGCTGGGAAGGGTCCGGAATCAGGAATCAATGGGTAGCTGCAAAGGCCAAAGGTCAGACAGGGGTTTCCTGCCCATCCCTGGGAACTTCCTCCATCCCGACCCAACTCCCACCTCCTTGATGAACACCACCCTGGAGGACCCCTCCCCGCTCAACTACCCCCCACTCCACTCTCCTGGCTAATAGGGGGCTGGGTCCCCATGCCACCGCCTTCAGCCTGCTGTGCCCCCCACAGGCAGTGGACAGCAACTGTGTTATCGTCACCCACCCATGGTCCAGCCTCCTTTCCATCCCCTTGCCCCGTTCCCCTCGGATCCTGTCAGCCTTGACCCCATGGGGCTAGGGGCTGTGTCCCACTCTGTCTCCCCAAGACTGAGGACCCCTCACCGCCAGGCCTGGGGCTCTTGGTGAGGCCTCTGGCATCACCCAGCATAGGGGTTTTCCCTGGAGCTCCTGGATCTGGGGGGACATGTAGGAGGGCATACCCAGAATCCTTTGCTCCTTGGTCCCGAAACCCCTTCCTTGCCCACCTGGGGGTGACCCACAGTGAAGCCTGACCCCCTCTATCTGGCGCTTCCCCTTCACCATCTCACAGAGCCCCAAGATGAGGTTTCCAGCAGGAAATGGTAGTAATAATAGCAACGGCAAATCATTTCTCCCAGCCCCCTCCCCGGCCCTGGGACCTGGTACTGTGCCCACCTCATCTCACAGAGGGGAAAACCGAGACAGGAGAAGCCCCTCACTCAAGCTCACCCTGGCCCCAGGTTCACTGCTGCCTGTGCTTACTAAGCGCCTACACGAGCCAGGCATTGGGTGGGATGACAGCTAGGGGAACCCGCGCCACCACCACCCACCCATCAGCCCTCCGTGAGGCCTTCCTGTGCCAATTACTGAGCACCCACTGTGTGCCTGGCCCTCAGCTAAGCGCTCCGCACAATTTAGCTCCTGTAATCATCACTGCCATGTAAGGTGGGTACACATCTGTAGCCAGCCCTCCCTGAGGGGAGGTGAGTCCAGCTCTGTGAACGACCAGAGTGAGACACCCAGGTGGTGCTTTCTCCTCCCATCGTCTCGGTATCCTCCTCCCCACGATGGGGATGTCGACATGAGGTCACAGGCAGGTGAGACCAGCTCTGGGCACAAAGCAAGGGCAGGTGGGGAAAATGAGGCTCAGCAAGGCCGAGAAGGCCTGGTCCCCTCGCCGGTGCCCCACCCAGCGTTAATCAGAGAGGCCCAGACGTGACATGGTGCCCTCCCCCCTTCCCTTCACAGCCCGGGTGGGAGTGTTGTGATAACCCACAGCCCCCGTTTCCTCCTGGCCAGGAAGGAGCCAGGCAGAGGAAGTATTAAGAGGAGTAATATAAACACTTCCCCCCTCCCCCCTGCCGTGGCAAGGTCTAGAAGGGGCAGAAGCCACCACCCAGAGCAGACCAGCCAGCAGAGCAGTGCCGGCGCACCGGGCAGAAGCTGGGAGGAGATGGGCTCGGCGATGGAGCACGGGGGACCCTATTCACGGGCGGGGGGCAGCCCGAGGGGCTGCTGGTACTACCTGCGCTATTTTTTCCTCTTTGTCTCGCTCATCCAATTCCTCATCATCCTGGGCCTTGTCCTCTTTATGGTCTACGGCAACGCGCACGTGAGTACCGAATCCAACCTGCAGGCCACCGAGCGCCGGGCTGACGGCCTCTACGGCCAGGTGGTGGGGCTCACAGCCTCCCAGGCCAACCTGTCCGAGAAGCTCAACCTCACCTCCCGCGCCAAGGATGCCATCATGCTGATGCTGCTAAACGCCCGCCGCGACCTGGACCGAATCAACGCCAGCTTCCGCCAGTGTCAGGCCGACCGGGTAAGTCCACAGGCCGGACACCCGTCCCGGGGAACCCCAGGCTGGTCACCTCACCTCTCTGAGTTTCACTTTCCTCGTTCATGAGACAGGGACAGTCACGGACCCTACGTTTTGCGTGCCGAGCCCGTGTAGAGAAGCAATGCATATTTTGTCCGTATATCTCATGCAATACTTGGGACACACTTAGGCTAAAATAGGATTTGTGGTCTATCTGGAGTTCAAGTTGAACTGGGCATCCGGTCTGTGGTCAGACCTAGGCCCATGGCTTAATGTGTATAAAGCGCCCAGAACGTACCAGCACACACTAGCTGCAAGTTAAGAGCGGGCTTAATAAACGCTCAGAGTGTTGGATTCTTAGCAATTGGTATGAATGGTTCAGGTTTGCCTGAGGTTGGATGTCCGCTTAGGAAATATTATCTCTTCGTTGAGTCCCAGGAGGTAGGGAGAAGATTTCAAACCCTTTTGCAGAGGGGAAATGGAGGCCTAAGGAAAGAGGTGGCTTGTTGGGGGACGGGGGGCAGCAGGGAGCAGAAATGAGCAACCCTGGGTCTCGTGGAGACTGTCATCCCCCCCTCGTACCCCCAACTCCTGTCAAACGCACTCAGCAAGATCCC
The DNA here is from genome assembly GCF_963455315.2 of Globicephala melas. Lineage (NCBI taxonomy): Eukaryota > Metazoa > Chordata > Mammalia > Artiodactyla > Delphinidae > Globicephala > Globicephala melas. The sequence continues at coordinate 158,968,460 of NC_083316.1, read as the reverse complement.
CCATGTTCTCACACATACACGATTCCTCTGAGGAGGTCCCGTTCCTGGGAACACTGAGGAGATGTTGCCTCCTCAGGCTTTGGCTGGAATGGGGTGAGAGAAGGGGTGGGCAGGGGAAGGGAAGGGTTGGGGAGAGGGGCAGGCTCTCTTTCTCCCACAGGAGGTGTCTGGGCTGTTTGGGGCAGGGGACCGTGGAAAGAAAAGGCCTTTACTGGGGCTTCAGACCACCCAGCCCCTGCCACTGGGCAGGAAGGATGTGCACAGCTCCCCTCAGAACTGCCCAGGCAAGGGTGAGGTCTCCCCATCTCATTCCCCCAGGACAGGGCCGGTCCCCCTTAGAGCCTCAGAAAAAGGTGAGTCTCCCTCAGACCCCCAAATGAGGCAAGTCCCCCCTCAGACCACAGGGCTGGACCATGTACCCCCTCAAATGCTCCCCACTCCTGACAAGGGCAGCTCCCTCAGACTTCTCAGTTCCCGGGAACTGGCCCTTTTGAATCTTTCAGGACACGCATGGTCTTCCGGTCCAGGAGCCATTAGCAATCCCAGGATCATAAAGTTTTATTCTTTTGTTTTTTGGATTTTGTTTTTCGTTTCTGGCCACGCTGCGCTAGGATCTTAATTCCCCCACCAGGGATGGAACCCATGCCCTATGCAGTGGAAGCCCAGGGTCTTAACCACTGGACCTCCAGGGAAATCCCTTTTTTGTTGTTGTTTTTGGTTTGGGTTTTTTTTGTTTTTATCATAAAGTTTCAGACATTCACACGCATCTCCGAATCCCGGACGGCCCCATCGTAGAATATTAGAAATCTAAGAATCTGCCTCTTTACAACTTTAAATTTTGAAAATCGTAGCTTTCCCCCAACACACAAGTTGACAAATTCCTCTGTCCTGGAACCCCTCAGGGTTTTCTCCAAGGACCCCCCAGGAAGCGGGCACTGATGCTGGGGAGTAGCCCCACCCCTGCCACGGCAGCCCCACATGTCTGATGGTACCAAGTATGAATTTTGATCTTTCCCCGATCCTGGTGGTGCTATGAGATGGATTTTTTTCTTAAATTCTCTGCAAATGCAGTTGCATTTCTGGCTCTGAGACCCTGGGAGAGAAAGGGGAAATTAACTCAGTGTGTTTTTTTTAGGCTATGCCCTACTCTGCCTGGGTCAAGGAAGCACCTCCACCCAGGACGCATGCGGGAGAGATTTTTTTTGTCATGGATTTTTCTTTATCCAGCATTCGTAATAATCTTTTTGATGGTCAAATTATCCTGAAATAGGCCGTAGGAACACCCTCAATCTGGCTCCTGTGTCTTTTGGTGGAACTCCATTAGTCTTTGAGAGCTTCCTTGCTTTATGTCCTAACAAATATTCCAGAAAACCCTTCAGACTGTTTATACTTGTTCACTAATCAATTAGTTCTCTCCCTCTGAGTCCAGGGCAACCATGGCTACAGGAAAGTGAGGGAGAGACTCCTGAATTACTTCATAAAGACGTACCTGAACACTCCTTAACGAGAGAAGATACTTTTTTTTGTATTGTCGGATTGCACTCGATCTAAGTAAATAGTCTTCTCATCATCTTGACATCTGAGAACCTGTGCAGAAAAATACTTCTGTATTTTTGGGAGCTATCTCCTCCAACTGGAAGAAAACCTCTTTCGCACTTCATCTTTGGAGGCAACTCGTACCCTGAGATCTTCCCTTTCTGTAGTTAAGGCTTTTGAAAACAGACGTCACTGGAGCTTCCAGAGCTATTTCTGTCCTCCCCCATGCCCAGGTCATTAGGACAGGGCCAGCTTCCAAAGGAGTAAGGACAAAAAGTGGCAGAAAGGCACACCCTCTTCACCCTTCATACCTTTCCTTGTTATATTTCTGCAGAGCGTTCTGTTCCAAAGTTTTAAAGACATAAAAAAGTTATAAAGTTAAAATGTAATTCACATGCCATACAATTAGCCCATTTCAAGTGTACATAACGGGGACTTACCTGGCGGTCCAGCGGTTGTGACTCACCCTTCCACCGCAGGGGACACTGCAGGGGACACGGGTTCGATCCCTGGTCCGGGAACTAAGATCCTGCATGCCGTGTGGTGCGGCCAAAAAGAATAGTAATAATTAAGTGTCTATAATTTTTTAAAAAAGTGTAGATGAAAGAAAAATGTGTACATAACAATGATTTTTAGTACATTCACAGAGTTGGGCAACCGTCAGCACAATTCAGTTTAGAACATTTTCATCACCCCCAAGAGAAACGCCACCAGCAGTCACTTCCCCTTCCCCCTCACCCAGCCTCTGACAAACACAAATCTGCTGTATGTTTCTATGGATTTACTTACTCCAGAGATTTCCTTTAAATGGAATCCTGCACTATATGCCCTTTTGTGTCTGGGTTCTCACCCTCAGCATGATGTTTTCAAGGTTCATCCTCATTGTAGCGTGTGTCAATGCTTCATTCCTTTTGATAGTCGAATAATATTCCACTGTACGGATGGATCACGTTTTATCCATTCATCTGTGGATGAAACACTTGGGCTGTTTCTACCTTTTCGCTACTGCTGTGAATATCTGTGTGCAAGTTTTAGTGTGAACATATGCTTCCATTGCTCTTGGGTATATATACCTAGGAGTGGAATTGCAGGGTCATAGTGTAATTCTATGTTTAACTTTTAGAAAAACTTGCCAGGCTGCTTTCCACTGTGGCGCCACCATTTTTACATTCCCATCAGTACTGCCTGCGAATTCTGTCTCTCCACATCCTTACCAACACTTGCCTATTCTTGTTTTTTGTTTTATTTATAGCCATCCTAATGGTTGTGAGGTGATATCTCATCATGGTTTTCATTTGCATTTCCTGATGACTGAAGATGATGAACATCTTTTGATGTGCTGGTTGACCTTTTATATATCTTCTCTGGAGAAATGTCTATTTCTCTGGAGAAATGTTCAGATGCTTTGCCTAGTTTTCAATTGGGTTGTTTTTTATTATTAATTTCTAAGAGTTTACTTTTATATATTCTGGTTACTATTCTCATCATCAGACACACGATTTGCAAATATTTTCCCATCTATGGGTTGTTTTTTTCCCTTTCTTAATGTTGTCCTTTCATGCACAAGTTTTTAAGTCCAATTTATCTGCTTTTTCTTCTGTTGCTTGTGCTTTTGGTATCATATCTAAGAAATCATTGCCAAATCCAAAGTCATGCAGAGTTAACACCTGTTTTCTTCTAAGGAGTTTTATAGCTTAAGCCCTTACATTTAGGTCTTGGACCCATCTTGAGCTAATTTTTGTATATGGTGTGAGGTAGGGGTCCAAATTCATTCCTTAGTATGTGGCTGTCCAGTTGTGCCAGCACCATTTGTTGAAGAGAATCTTCTTTCCCATGAAACGATCTTGGCATCTGTATTAGTTTGCTAGGCCTGTCTTACAGTACCACAAATCAGGTGGCTTAAATAACAGAAACTTTATTTTCGCACAAGCACACGTTCAAGATGTTGGCGGAATTCTTTCCTTCCCAGGCCCATCAGGATCTGTTCCATGTCTCTCTCCTTGGCCTGTTGATGGCTGTCTTCTCCCTGTGTCTTCACATCACGTTCCCTCTGTGCATGTCTGGGTGTCCAGATTTCCTCTTACAAGGACCCACCCTAATGACTTCATCTTAACTTAACTGCCTCTTTAAAGACCCTGTCTCCAAATACATTTACGTTCTGAGGTCCTGAGAATCAGGGCTTCAACATGGGAATTTGGGGTGGGGGACACAATCCAGCCCATAACAGCATTCTTGTCAAAAAAAAAAAAAAAATCTGTTTTTCGGGGAATTCCCTGGCGGTCCAGTGGTTGGGACTCAGCGCTTTCACTGCTGAGGGCACAGGTTCAATCCCTGGTTGGAGAATTAAGATTCCCCCAAGCCACACAGCACAGCCAAAATCCGTTATTAATTGGCCGTAAATGTTTTCAAGGTTCATTCAAGTTGTAGAATATATCAGTGCTTTGTTCCTTTTTATTGCCAAATAGTATTAATCATAACTTTTTTTTTATCTTGGTTGACTAAAATGCCTAGGGAAAGAGGTGGGTTTTTTTTTAAAATTTATTTATTTTGGCTGCGTTGGATCTTCATTGCTGCGCGCGGGCTTTTCTCTAGTTGCGGCCAGCGGGGGCTACTCTTCGTTGCAGTGTGCGGACTTCTTATTGCGGTGGCTTCTCTTGTTGTGGAGCACGGGCTCTAGGCGCACGGGCTTCAGTAGTTGTGGCACGTGGGCTCAGTAGTTGTGGCTCTTGGGCTCTAGAGCACAGGCCCAGTAGTTGTGGCGCACAGGCTTAGTTGCTCCACGGTATGTGGGATCTTCCCAGACCAGGAATCGAACCCATGTCCCCTGCATTGGCAGTCAGATTCTTAACCATTGCACCACCAGGGAAGTCCAGGTGGGGTTTCTTTTAACTTTTTTTTTAATTGAATGAATGGAAGATCCTTTAAATTCTATAGTGCTTTACAGTTTTCAAAAGTTTCACACACATGATTTCATACAATCCCATAATACCCTTTTTTAAATTTCCTACCCCTATATTCCCCCTCCCCTCTTCCCTCTCCCCACTGGTAACCACTAGTTTGTTCTTTATCTGTGAGTCTGCTTCTGTTTTGTTATATTCACTAGTTTGTTGTATTTTTTAGATTCCACATATAAGTGATATCATATGATATTTGTCTTTCTCTGTCTAACTTATTTCACTTAGCATAATGCCCTCCAGGTCCATCCACGTGGCTGCAAGTGGCAAAATGTCATTCTTTTTTATGGCTGAGTAGTATTCCATTGTCTATAATCATAACAACTTTTGAAGATCAGACCAGCATCCCCTGTAGAGAAGCCATGTCCTTGTGAACTATGCCAACACAGACCACCTGGGTGCTGGATCTGAGGCCCCAGCCCTGAGAATCTGGGCAGCGCCGGGGGCAGGGGGTCCCACAGGAGCCGGACACTGAGCTCTGTCCTGTGTCACATCCGGACAGGTGATCTACATGAACAACGAGCGGTACATGGCTGCCATCATCTTGAGTGAGAAACAATGCCAAGAACAACTCAAAGAAAGTAACAAGAGCTGCGATGGTGAGTGGGTTAGGGTTAGGGTTACAATTATGGACAGTGGAGAGCAGGGTAGCTGACTCCCCACCCAGTCTCTTGGCAGCCCCCAACCTTCCTGACTCTTATGGTCCTATACCCTTAGCTTTGGCCCTCACACTGAACCAGAAAGCCAAGACACTGGAGGTGGAGCTGGCAAAGGAGAAGGTGGTATGTACCAAAGACAAGGACAGTCTGGCGTTGGGCAAGCGAGCGATGGAGGAACAGCTGGCCGAGTGCAGCAAAGCCCAGGAGCAGCAGCGGCAGGAGCGACAGCTGGCCGAGGACCGTCTGCAGAAGGTGCAGGCCCTCTGCCTCCCGCTGGACAAGGACAAGTTTGAGATCGAGCTGCGCAACCTCTGGAGGGACTCCATCATCCCGCGCTCCCTTGAAAGCCTGGGCTACAGTATGTTCCATCCCCTTGGCTCGGAACTGCCCTCCATCCGGAGAACCTGCGACCACATGCCCACCCTCATGAGCTCCAAGGTGGAGGAGCTGGCCCGGAGCTTGCGGGCTGGCATCGAGCGTGTGACCCGTGAGAACTCGGACCTCCAGCGCCAGAAGCTGGAGGCCGAACAGGGTCTGCGCGCCAGTCAGGAGGCCAAGGAGAAGGTGGGGAAGGAGGCCCAGGCCCGGGAGGCCAAGCTCCAGGCTGAATGTGCCCGGCAGACCCAGCTGGCCCTGGAGGAGAAAGCAGTGCTGCGGAAGGAGCGTGACAACCTGGCCAAGGAGTTGGAGGAGAAGAAGCGGGAGGCTGAGCAGCTCAAGATACAGCTGGCTGTCAGCAACTCGGCCCTGGACACCTGCATCAAGGCGAAGGTGGGCCAGAGGTCCCTGGCTTCAGGTTGCATTCGGGGTGGGTCTGGAGGCCAAGCTGATGGTGATGTTGAAGTTGGGTTTGAACTTTTTTTTTTTTTTCTTGGTGTGGAGGTTGGCTTCCCAGTCTAGGTTGGGTTACTTAGACTCACTTGAGAATTTCACTGGTTTCACTGATGTCAGGATTGAGGCAGAGCTCGGAATGGGGATCAGCATTGAGAAAAGGTGTCGGGTTAAGACTGGAGTTGGAGGTCGGGTGGCTGTCAGGTCCAGGGTTGAGTGAGGGGCAAATCTAGAATTGTGGTTGCTTTGGGGTTGGGGTGAGCTGAGACACTGAGGGTGGATTTAGGCTTGAGGCTGAGATCAGACATGGGTGACTGTGCGTCTAATGCTTTAGGACTGTGGTTATGTATTAACGTAGGGATTTTATTGGCATTAGGTTTGGGGTGGAGTTTGGATTGGGAATGACATTAAGAAAGGGTTAAGGACTGGGGTTGAGTTTAGGAAGGCAGGTGGGCCTCAAAATTGGCTTAAGTTTAGGATTAGGGACTCATCCAGTGTCGGTGTCAGGGTTGGGATGGGTTTGAGTTGAGTTGAAGGATCAGGGGGCACCAGGTTAAGGACTGGAAGTGATACTGGGGTTAGGGTGAGGGTTAAGGCAGGTCTAGAGAAAGGATTCACGTGGACTGTAAATTTGTGGTTAGAGTTGGGTCAAGGTGGGTTCTTGGTGACTCCTGTGTCTAGAGTTGATTTGGGTTAAGGTTAGGGTTCCACGTAAGATTTCATTAGTCTTAGAATTAGGTTGAGTTTGGAGTTTGGATTGTGAGGAAAGGTTAAAAGTTGGGTCAGGGGTCACATGCAGGGTGGCTCTTGGATCAAGGATTTGGGGAAGAGCGAATCTAGGGTTTCAGGGGGTTTGGGATTGCATTCAGTTGAGGCTGGAGTGGAAGCTCAGGCGGGTGTAGGTGGTTGGTGGGCCTAGAGACGATTAGAAGTTTGGGGCCAAGGGCGGATTCAGAACTTCATGGGCATTAAGATTGGAATTGGCATTGACCGTGGGCTAGGAGTTGAGATTGGGCTGCATTTAGGGTGGCTGGTGTTAGGATATATTCGACGTGAAGGATTAGGTGAGCCTGGGCTTCGAGTGCAGGTCAAGACTGGGTCTAGAGTAGAAGCCGGGTGGACGTTGATCTTGGGCTGAGGCTGGGCTGGGGTTCTAACTCAGGTGGAGGCTGAGGTCTGAGGTTGAGCTGGGGTTGAGCGTGGTATTGGGAAGGTATTTATGGGTGGCTGTAGTGGAGTGCCGGGCTGGCGCTGAGGGAATGGGGGTGGGGGGGGTAGATTTTTCATAGCGGCTGGGTCTAGGGGATGGGCTATGGTCAGAGTTAGATGTAAAGTTATGATCAGATCAGGTTTGTCATTGGGACTGGGTTAAGGTCAGGCTTTGATTCTAAGGGAGGGTCTGTTTTCAGGTTGGGATCTGATTTTAGGTGACTGAGTTCAGAACTGGTTTTGGATTTCAGGTTTGGAAAGATCGTCTCAGGGTCCTTCAAGGGATGGCATTGAGGATCGAGGGCCAGTTGGTTTACAGAGTGGGTCAGCTTCAGTCTGGAGCGGGGCTGGGTTGGGTGGATGGACTCCAATGGGGTCTTGGATTGGAGTCAGGCTGGCACCAAGGCTGTAATGGAGACCGTGGCAGGACCCCTGCAGAGTGGGGTCTCCGGGGGCTGCCAAGGGAAGCCGGTCCCTGCAGTCCCCGATCATTTGAAGGCAGGTGTCTACAGGTGGTTATATATCCATCATCACGTGTCCTTCTCCATGGGTATCTGTCTGTTTTCTCTGCCCTGGAAGGAACTCAGGTCTCCAAGGGTGTGGAGAGGCAGGAAACTCCCTGGGACTCGTGTTTGGGATCCCTGGCCTCCACCAACCTCCTTTCACCCTTCTTCCCACAGTCGCAGTCAATACCAGTGCCAAGACCTGCAGGCCCTGCCCCCAATCCCCCGCCCATTGGTGAGTGACAGAGGGCAGAGCCAGGAGAGGGGGGCGGATTCCACCTTGGATCCTGGGTTGCCAGCCCATTCCCTGACCCTGGGGGGATGGTTACTAAGGCATTAGGTCGGGGCTGACCCCTCCCTCTCTTGGCAGACCCAGCTGGGCTGGAGGAATTCAAGAGGAGGATCCTGGAGTCCCAGCGACCCCCTGCCAGCAGTGTCTTAGCATCAGCTAGGTGAGGCTCTGGACAGGCTGAGACAGTTCAGTCTCAGGCTTTGGATGAGGCTGGGTACAGGACTGGGGTGGAGGGAGGCTCGCATCACACTTGTTGCTTCCTTAATCGAGCACTTGCTGTATACCAGGCCCTATGCTGGACCCAGGGGATACAGCAGTGACCAAGACACACACAGTTCCATTCATGAAACTCCCGAGTAGTGGGCCAAAGAGACAATGAAGGAGGCAGGGTGACCAAGAACCTGCCACGATCGGATGCTTACTGTGATCTTGGCACAGTCCTAAGCTCTCTGCCCAATTAACTCATTTAATCCTCAGAATCCTAATCCGTGGGTGAGCTACTGTTATCCCCACTTTCTGGATGAAGCAAATGAGGCACAGAGAGGGTGTGCATCGTGCCCCAGGTAACACAGCCAGAGCTGGGACATGAACCTAGGCGATCAGAATCCAGACAGGAAAGGGAGGGCCTGGATGAGGAAGGGACCTTTGAGCTGGAGGCTAGACAAGAGCTGGCCTGGGGGAAGGCAAGGGGAACAGTGCTCCAGGTGGCAAGAACAGCCAGGGCAAAGGCCCTGTGGACGGACTAGGGTGGCAGAAGTGAACAGAGCCGAGGAAGGGGAAGAGGGAGAGCAGTGTCCGAGAGTGACCCTGGGCCTCTCACTCCACCCTTCTGAGCTGCACTTTCTACTTCTTTAAAAATGAGGGTCTCTGGGCTTCCCTGGTGGCGCAGTGGTTGAGAGCCCGCCTGACGATGCAGGGGACGTGAGTTCGTGCCCCGGTCCGGGAAGATCCCACATGCCGCGGAACGGCTGGGCCCATGAGCTATGGCCGCTGAGCCTGCGCGTCCGGAGCCTGTGCTCCGCAACGGGAGAGGCCACAACAGTGAGAGGCCCACATACCGCAAAAAAAAAAAAAAAAATGGGGGTCTCTGAAATCAAAGGCATGCAAATGCTTTGCCAGCCGTCAAGTGCTGTCCACACATGGCTGGAGGAGCAAGGAACCCAGAGCCTCAGTGGGGAGCATCAAGGGTGCCTGGCACATGTTCAGGTGATGGCTCCATGCCTTTGACCCCCTCACTGCCTCCCAGGGCCTGGTCATCTCTTGGACGACACCCTGTGCGTCACGGGGAAGGTGACTCAGACCACAGCTCCAAGAACACCCTGTGCTCCCTCCAGGGTCACTCTTACACCCCCCCCAACCCCCCACCCCCTACCCTGTTCAGGACCACACTGCTGACCTAGGATGGGCAGCCCATTTGCAGTTTAGGACCTGAGGTTCAAGGAGGTATGTGGGATTTTTGTCAGACCCCTCTGATCCCAAGGCCTGTAGCATCAGTTTTGCCACCAGGCTATGGTGAAGCGAGGTCTATTTCAGCCCCAGGGTGCTAAACAAAGCCCTTGGGGCCAAAAAGATTTCCAAACGTCTGTCATTAACTCCCCACGGTCCTCCGCAGCCAGCTCCATCTTCACTATGCCTCTTCTTACATACTCCCTCTGACGGGGAGCTCACCCCCTTACAGAACTGGGTCCCCTCGCTCTGGATAGCTCTGCCTGGGAGAAATCCCTCAGCCTCGGGCAGCCTGCAGAGAGGGAAGCAAGGGGGTAGGGAGAAGACCCTGCTCTGAGCAAACAGTTTTCCTCTCTCCATCTTGGCCTGAAGCCATCATGGCAAGGAAGGAGGTTCTATTATTATCCCCATTTCTCAGAGGAGGGAACTGAGGCCCCAGGGAAGTGATCAGCCCGGGGTCATGCGTCAGCAAGTCAGGGATGGAGCCAGGCACCCAGTCCAAGCCTGTCCCGGTCGCAGCTGAGGATGGGGAAGCTCTTGACATTGTTTACCCCAAATGACGTCCACCCACCCCCCCACCCCCCCGCCCACCGCCACAGAGGAAACAATGTGTACTTAAGCCTGTGCCCCTCCTGCTTCTCTCTGCAGTGTCACAGGAAGGGCTTCTGGTCCATGGGCTCCCGCCTTGATTTGCCTTCCTCTGAGAGAGGGGCCGGGCATGAGCAGGCTGGGGTCTTCGGCTCCGGTTTTGAGCCCCAGCTCGGCCAGGCACTCAGTGGACAGCCAATGAGTGACTGAATCGTAACGTCCAAATTTTATATGCACCCAACAGGGGACCAGATCCGAGGCCCCGCATCAAATCACCCACCCCATGATGGGGACTGTTGATTCCTTTTCCACTCATTCCTTCCGGGCCTCGAGAAAGTCTGCGCTGCTGCTAACTCACCCTAATGCCTCCCAGACCCTTGCAGTTCTCCCATATTCACAGAGGGAGGGCAGACCCAGGCTCCGGCGTCAGCTGCACTTGAGAACATGGTCTTGCTTTTTCATTGAACATTTTTAAGTGGTTTTCTATTAATGGCAAATGCACCAGCTTTCCTTTACTTGGTAAGACTGAGTATCCTTTGGAGATCACTTTATTTAAATTAAAAAAACACAACACAATGGAGGTGAAGACAAATATTAAGTGAATATTGGTGTAGCGGCTACATGGCTGGAGATGGCACAAGTCACAATGTGGAAGGTTGAAGATGGGAGCTCAGCCCTGGCTCTGAGCCGAGCACACAGTGAGTGTCGATTCAAGTTCACTGCCATCACTATGACCGTTTGTTTTTTCTTTCAACCCATATTTCTTGAGCAGCTGCTGGGTGCTGAGGACACAGGCAGGAACAAGGCACAGAAATCCAAATCACCACCCTCGTGCGGCTGACAGTCTAGTGGGGGAGGTGGATGACAAACCAGATGAGGGAGCCATGATAGGGACCCTTGGTGATGAGTGAAACAGAAAAGGGATGAGGAAGCTTGAGGAGGTTGGACTTTTCCGCGGGGGTGGGGTGGGGGCGGGGCCAGGGCAGGCTTCACTGAGGAGGTGACATTTGAGCAGAGAACTAAAGATGAGGGAGGAGCCATGAGGGGATTCTCAGAAGGGTGCACCAGGCAGTGAGCGCAGCCCGTGCAAAGGCCCTGAGGCAGGACCATCCATGCCCGGTGAGTTTGAGTGAGGCAGCTGGTGTGGCTGGAGCTGAGTGATCGAGGGGAGAGTGGGAGGAGGTGAGGTCAGGATAAATCAGGCAGGGCCTTGGGGCTGCAGTGAGGACTTTGGGAGCCCTGGGAAGGCTGTGAACAGCAGAGGATGTGACCCGACTCAGGTGTTCACAGGCTCATTCTGGTCGCTGTTGTGGAGGGTGAAGGTGGGAACCTGAGACAGGGGTGAAGGCGACTGTGCTGGTCCAGATGAGCGATGGGGTTTAGGAGCCCCAGTCTCTGAAAATGGCCAGGGATGACCCTCCCTTGCAGGCTGGTGAGCAGGAGTAGTTAAAGGATGTCTGTCGGGGCTGCCTTGGAGCCTGTGAATTCTGGTAGAGGACAGAGCCTGGAGCTGGGAAGGGGGGCACCAGAGCCAGCCAAGGAACGTGAGGCTGCGGGGCCCCCAGGGAAGAGCCAGGGAAGGAAGGGAGGGGGCCAGCGGAAGCAGGACTTGGCAGAGGCCCCCACCTCCCCCATCAGGAAACAGCCTCTGAGCCAACCTCTGACCCCTCGTGAGAACCTTTGGCAGGCCCAGGAGGGGGAGGGGCATCCCAGACAGCGAGATGGCTCCTGCAAAGGCGAGGGGGAGGGGCGGAAGTGAAGTGATGGCTCTGAGAATTTGGGGGGTACTTTGTCAGGTTTTGATTCCCCAGTGGGGAGGCCTGGTGGGGGCACAGTGGGTGGAGCCTTGAATGCCAGATACAGAAGATCTGGCTTTGTCCCAAGGGCGCTGGGGAGCCATGGGAGCATGTGAGTAGGGGCAGGCTCATTAGAAAAACCCTCCTGGGAATGAGTGAGGGGCCAGGTCTAGGTCAGTTCTGTGTAGACCAAAAGGGAAACTGAGGCCCTGCCTGGGGGCCGGGGACTTTGGGCAAACACCCAGGATCCCCAGGGCCTTAGGGAGCAAAGAGGAGAGAGTCAGACAGACTGCAACAGAGGCCGGAGCACAGGAGGCAGTCTCTCTCAACCTCAGTCTATATAATGGATAGGCACACATCTCAGTCCCACCTGTCCCACAGAGGTTCAACAAGGCGAAATCTAAGGGCAGGTTGAAACCGGCAGGAGCCCTAGGGTTCTTGGGAACACGAAGGGGCCCAGGGGAAGAGGCAGGCCCAGGCGAGGTTTGTCCTGCCGTCTGTCTGTCTGACTGACTATTGTATTCCCATCTCCTTCCTGCCCCAGTGGCTGAGGAGGCTCTAGGCCCCGAGGACCGAGGGGTGGCCCCGACTCACCGGTCTGGAGACTAGGTGCAGCGAGACGCCCACGGCGAGGGACACAGCCAGGGTGGAGTCAGATAACGCACGCACGACAAAGGGGGCGCCCTTGGCCTGCGTCCTCTGCTCATCCTCCGCCACACCGCACCCACACCCCCTAACACTCTCTCCGCACCACACAATCCCTCACCCCCTAGATGCCGGGACGACGTCACAGATGCAGTGACATCAATCACACAGACGTGGTGGTGACGTCACACAGAGACAAGGCAATGACATCACAGAGATACACGGCGCCATCACACACGCACTTTCTGCCCAGCCCTTGCCCAGAATCACATCCCTTTGTGCACGCGGGTCAAGGCACCCACAGCATCCCACACTCAGCTGGAGCATCTTAGCGCTCCAGGTCTGGGGGAGTGAGAACAGGAAGACATTCACCTTCGTCCTCCCCTGAGAGTTTCCAGGCCCCCAAGAGAGGGAGCATCTGGTCCAGGGGACCCCTCAGAGCCCACGAGGGTGCTGCCCCTTCACTCTCTCTCCCCTCCATATCCAGCCTTGCCTGTGACCCATATAAATGTTAGTGGCACTAAATAAATGTTATCAAATCCCTTCAAAGACTCCAGAGTCATGATTTCTGCTTTGAAAAGGTACCATCAGGCTCTGAGTGAGAAAAAAAAACTAGGAATAAGATGAAAGCTGAAGAATCCCATCGCCAGCGTCCCCAGGTCAGAAGACCCTTCAACCCGGAGCAAACGTGAGTAGACACCAGCTTCCCCCAAGCGGTAGGCATCTCCATATGTGAAGAGAAATGGCAAAATCATAGTCAATAAGGGTTTCATGAAATGCCTACAAAACCCCACATTGTGACAGCATTGTTGTCAATTTAGTGTTTGTTTAAAATAGCAGCTTTTTCTCCTATTTTTTAAAAAAGCATATATTTAAAAGCAGTTTCTTAAATAAATACAAATAAAAAGCGGTTTCTGAAAAAGCAGATTATCTATTTGTAGCTTTTGTTTTTGCTAGGTTTGCAGAGATTCCCCCAGGTACAGACAACAATTACTGAGGTACCACAGCCTGTTTTGCAGGAACTCCTCCTCACCAAAATGATTCCAGAACAATATCACAAAAGTCCCAGGCATTTGTTTTGTTTGAGGTTTTTTGGTGGCAAGATGGGATGTTAGAAAGGGCACCAGTGTCCAATTAGGGAGCACTTCAACTGACTGATCACTAAATTAGCAGGAAGCCGGGGAAATTTTGCACATTAGAGGAACACAGGGAAATCACAACATACCCAACAGACTGGGGAAAAACGTGTTAAAAAGCTATAATACTGACTGCTGGTGAAGATGTAGAGAAAAGGGCATTTTCCTACGGGACTGGTAAAAATGCACATCTCATCCTGGCCCTTCTGGAATTAGTTTGATGATATTTAATAAAAATGAAGACAGGGAATTCCCTGGTAGTCCAGTGGGTAGGACTCTGCCCTTTCACTGACCAGAGCCCGGGTTCAATCCCTGGTCGGGCAACTAAGATCCCGCAAGCTGTGTGGCGTGACCAAAAAAAGAAAAGTGAAGACATACAAATCCTTCGGCTCAGCAATCCCATTCCTGGGACTTTATCCCCGAGAAGTGAAAACTCCAGGAAACAAAGCAAATGGCCATTGGTGGTAAATGGCCTAAAAATTGTGGTCAAGGGCTTCCCTGGTGGCGCAGTGGTTGAGAGTCCGCCTGCCGATGCAGGGGACATGGGTTCGTGCCCCGGTCCGGGAAGATCCCACATGCCACGGAGCGGCTGGGCCCGTGAGCCATGGCCGCTGAGCCTGCGCGTCCGGAGCTTGTGCTCCGCAACGGGAGAGGCCACAGCAGTGGGAGGCCCGCGTATCGCAAAAAAAAAAAAAAAAAAATTGTGGTCTAGAATCTCAGCTTGTCTGTCTCTCCACTTTGATTCCCTCCCAGCCCATCCCCTGGGACCTTGGACAGGGAGGGGATGAATCACGAGGAGCCGAGGCTGGCAACGCCACGCTTAGGGCAGGCTAGTCAGGAGGGACAAAGGAGCGATATTTCCTGGATACAGGAACCCGGGCGAGAGACGGGCCGCTGCAGGAAACACTCGGCTGGGGCCCCGCCAAGCAAGGGCAGGAGGGTCAGCCAGGCCTGGCCGCCCAGACGGGCCAGTCTGGAGGCCCCAAGGAAGCAGGGACGTCCCTGACCCTGAGCCTACTGCCTGAGCAGCCTGGAGTCCTGGGGAGGATGCCGACAGCAGCCAACCCCAAGCAACCGTGGGACACCTGAGTTTGGCTTCCAGACTCTGACATTCCTGCATTCAAATCTTGGCTCAGTCCATCTCAGCCTCCATTTACTCACCTAGAAATAAGTGTAATAATAATCACCCTAGGGGCCTCCCTGGCCGTCCAGTGGTTAAGATGACGTGCTTCCACTGCAGCGGGCAAGGGTGCGATCTCTCATCGGGGAACTAAGATCCCGCAAGCAGTGCGGTGCGTCCAGAATCATCATCATCACCATCCTTAACTCTCTGGACCCATGGGCGCAGGTCTCTGATTCTTGGTTGGTCTCTCCCATTCAGAGCATCCCAATATCATCCTTCTAATCAGCCCCCACACCCGATCTATTCGTCATGGGATCTGACCATGTGCCTCTCCCGCTCACATACCCTCCATGGCTCCTCATTACCCTGGGAACAAAGCCCAGTTCCTCAGCTCTCTTGTGCCCTCCCTCCTCACACACAGTGCCGCCTTTGCCTCCAGCTGTCCTGGACCTTTGACTCTTTGACTACTCAGTGACTTTTGTGTCGTGCCCTCAGACTAGAATGCCTTTTTCTTGCCTGCAAATTCTTCTTCCTCCAAGGCCCAGCCCTAGAGATCTCTCCTCCAGGCAGCCCCCCTAGATGCTCCAGGCATAGTTCTTGCTCCCTCTGGGTACCTCTTGGGCCCCATCCTTCCCTCTTCCCAGCCCTGACCCTGTAGCTCTGACTTCTCCAGGCTGGTGTCCTCCCCATCTCCACCCCCGCCCCGCGGGGAGTCAGGTAGGGGTTGAGTACCAGTCAGGGAGTAATTGGCAGACCCTGTGGTCCAGCCGCTGGGTGAGGTTCTGACTCTTTGGGGATTTCCTGTGACCTCTATAAATAACCCCCATGGCTGCTTCCCACAAACCGCCTCTCCCTTCTTGGAAAAAAGGGACCGTAGCCAAGGACCTCAGTCCAGCTGTGTGCCAGGGCCCAGGCATCCTTCCCCAAAAGCATCTCCCCCACCCAGACCCCACTCACCCCTCCTGGGAGCCCTCCAGGCCCTGCCCACACAGAGGACATCTGGGCACCCACCTCTTCTAGACCCAGATTGTTGCTTCTTCTTGTCTTTCTGCAAAATGGACATAATAGTAATATCCATGCACTAAACTCATGGAGTGACCCTTTCCCTCCAGAAGCCTTTCATGGTGGGGGTTGGGGGGCAGCAGCTGTCGAACAAGCAGACAAATCAACAGACTGTGACATATTGCAATGAAGTCATGAAGAAACGGGGTCGGAGGTCCCTTTAGTTGGGTGGTAGGCCCTGGACACCTCCCAGCCTCTGCTCACGTATCCCCTGAAACCGAGTTTGTATCTTCAACTACTGGAGGTGATTTTTTTCTGATTCTGGAAAAGATCCTGACCCTATTTGAGACTCCATGTCCACCTCTGGCAAAAGGGGAGTTAACCGTTCATATGCCACCAGGTGGGTGTGGAAGCCTAAGGTCCCGGAGCTTCCCTGGAGGACTGCCAGGCACCTTCTTTGTTAGAGCAAAGCGCCCTCTGCTGGTTCATCACCACCACGTCAGGTCACCCATAAGCCTTGGAATCAAAGGCCTCGCTATCAGGATCTTCCTCTCCTCCTGGACCTCTTCTCCCTCCTCTCTAGCCCTCATCACTCTACTTCCAGCCACACTAGCCACCTTGCTGTCCCTCGAACACACCGTGATGCTCCCACCTCAGGGCCTTTGCACGTGCCGTGCCCTCCGCCTGGGATGCTCTTGCTAGCCTCTCCCATCTGGTTTCCTTCTTCTCACCTTTCAGATGTCGGTGCAGATGCCACCTCTGCAGGGCAGCCTGCCCTTATGTCCACCCCTGACCAGATCAGGCTTCCTCATTGTAAGTTTGCCCAGCAGCCATCAGGCCTCACCGAAAGGAACTGTGTCTCTTCTTTAACAAGGGCAGGATTAATGTCTGCTTATTCCCCTCAATGATCCCAGCCCCCTACACACGGCCTGTTGCCCAGAAGGCCTGCAGTGAACTCAAATTGAACTTGAACAGACCTATGTGCAAATCCCAAAGCTGGGGACCTCCAGCAACTAACTACTTCTCTGAACCTGTTTCCTCACCTATAAAACTGTAACAAAATACCCACTGCATTGTGCTGTTATGAAGATCCCATCAAATGATGTGTACGGTTCTAACACATAGTAGGTGCTGGATAAATATTCACTGAATGAGTGAATGAATCACTGAATGAATGACTAAGCATGAAAAGGAAGTAGATAAAAGAAGATAAAAGAAGCAAAGTTTCGGGACTTCCCAGGCAGTCCGGTGGTTAAGACTCCGTGCTTCCAATGCAGGGGGCGCGGGTTCGATCCCTGGTCGGGGAACTAAGACCCCACATGCCATGTGGCACAGCCAAAAAGAAAATAAATACATACATAAATAAATAAATAAAAATTAAGGGCTTCCCTGGTGGCGCAGTGGTTAAGAATCCGCCTGCCAATGCAGGGGACACGGGTTCAAGCCCCACTCTGGGAAGAACCCACATGCCGCGGAGCAACTAAGCCCATGCGCCACAACTACTGAGCCTGTGCTCTAGAGCCTGCGCACCACAACTACTGAAGCCCGCGCGCCTAGAGCCCATGCTCCGCAACAAGAGAAGCCACCACGATGAGAAGCCCGTGCACCACAACGAAGAGTAGCCCCTGCTTGCCGCAACTAGAGAAAGCCTGCATGCAGCAACGAAGACCCAATGTAGCCAAAAATATAAATAAATAAATAAACTTATAAAAGAATAAAATAAAAATTAAAAAAAAGAAGCAAAGTTGCAAGATTAATACTACAAAAAGGAATGACAGCTTGCAGAGCAATAAACACCAATTTGTGTACAAAATACAAGATACAGCATACTTTATAGGTGCAGTCCCAAGTATGCAAACATGAAGAGAAAGTTCTGGAACTATACAAGTTAAGCTGTGACCCCAGGGAGGGGGCGTTTAAATGTTTCCGGATCACCTGAGTTTTTTATATTCCTTTGGTATTTGCAAAATAAGTTAAAAACTATGAAACAAAGACCCCTGAGACCCTCTGACCTCCATCCCAACCCTCCACTCCTAGTCCCCCAGCATCAAGTGCCAAAAGAGACCTCCATTCAGCCCCACTCCTGGGCCTGAACCCCCAGCAAGTCCCTGCTAGGGAATCTGGACAGCTGTGGCTTGGTCACAACCAGCAACAGAGGCTTCACCGTTTGGGGTCAAGTTCTTCCCCCAGGGGCTGAGACTCCCACTTGGCCTAAGCTGTTCCCAGATGCCTCAAGGCTTCTGGGTGTCCACCCAGCCTGGGTCTGAGCTTTGGCCGCCCCCTCACTTGCCCACGCAGAAGTCTTGGAAGATGATATCCAGGATCTCCTCGGTGCCCCCTCCGCCAGTGATGCGGGTCAGGTGCCCTCGGGCGACCCGAAGTGCTTCGGCCGCCAGGGCTAAGTCTTTCGCCTGCTTGTAGTGGCCAAGGGCATCCAGGCAGCCCTGGAGGTGATGCTGGTGCCTCGCCCGTGTCAGAAGTGGTGGGCCTGTGGATGGGTCCCCACACCTGGAAGGGACAAAGGATGGGGTCTCTCTCAACATTCAAAGGGGTGAGAGATAATCATACCCATTTTTTAGATACAAAAACTGAGCTGGCAGGGTAGGTTCGTGCCCAAAGCCAGTGGCTCAGACCCTGAACTTGGACAGAGGGAGGTTGCCCAGCGGGCAAGGGGGGCTCACAATGCAGCCAGCTCCTTCCTCAGCGCTTCCAGGAGGCCATCCAGCCCCTCGCCAGTCAGGCAGGACAGCAACAGGTAAGGGGGCAGGTCAGCACTGGGATCTGGGCCCCCAGCTGGCAGCAGGTCCGACTTATTCAGCACCAGCAGGAGGCGCTGGCTGCGCCCATTTGGGCTCCCGGCTCCCGCAGGGATGACAACGGTGTCCAGGAAGTTGCAGCTGGACGGAGAGGCCAGGTCAGAAGCATCCAGCACGGCCAGGATGAGGTCAGCCTGCTCCAGCCTGGGGAAGCGGGAAAACGGAGCGTGGACCTCAGAGTTGAGCAATTAGGAGCACTGGGCAGGGGCAGAGGCCGAACTTAAAAAGCTGCCCTCCCCAGATAGCTGGGTCCCCACTTAATGGGGCTTAGTAGCCTTTCCTCATTAAGGAAGAATGAAAAATAAATGCAACCGGTTGAAACAGCAGAGGAAGGGCCCCGTTTCCCCCTCCCACCGCCCTGCCTGCCCACCTTTTTTGGGCGCGCCGCACGCCCTCCTGCTCCACAGGCCCCACGCCCTCCCGCAACCCCGCCGTGTCGCTCAGCAGCGCCGGGAACCCGGCCAGGTCCACGGGGGTCTCCAGCACATCTCGGGTGGTCCCGGGCTCCGGGGATACGATGGACACAGGCTTCCGGCCTGGGGGTGGGGTCAGAGGAAGGGGGAGGAATGGAGATGAGGGAGCCCCTCCCCCAAGACTCCACTCACCCCCACCCCCACCCCCGGGGCTGGACCTTTTTCACTGCCTTGGCCTCTCCCGTTGCAGAGCACAGGTTCCGGACGCGCAGGCTCAGCGGCCATGGCTCACGGGCCCAGCCGCTCCGCGGCATGTGGCATCCTCCCGGACCGGGGCACGAACCCGCGTCCCCTTCATCGGCCACTCTCAACTACTGCGCCACCAGGGAAGCCCCGGGCTGGACCTTTTCTTCGACCTCCCTGGCCCCTTCCCCATCCCTGAAAGCTCGGTAGCCACCCACCCCCACCCCGCCCGTTCCTAGCCCCCTGCCCTGGGCCCCGCCCCCTGACCACGCACTGAGCAGGTTCACTAGGCTGCTCTTGCCGGCGTTGGGAGGTCCTGCAACCACTACATGAGCCCCTGAGCGGAGCCTCTGTCCGCGCCTGGCATCTCGAAGATGTGCGCCCAGTGCCACCTCCAGCTCCCGCACTTCACTGTCAGCTGTGGATGGAGGAAAGGAGAGGGAGTAAGGAGGCCTTGGGGGGCTGAGATGCCAAATGTCCCCACCTCCCACCCCCCCAGGCAGGCAGACCCACCTCGATCCAGGACGCCCTCTTCCAGGTTGTCATCCTCACCAAAATCGATATAGGCCTCCACGTGGGCCAGAGCCTGAGGGAGGGAGGGGTGGATAGTGTGATCACACAGAAACCTACCCCTCAATATGCCCAGGTCCAGCCCGACATAAGGGGTCAGACTGGAGGCTTATAGACAGGAAGCGCTAATATAGGAGATGGTTAGGTAGGGTCTCTGAGGCAAGGTATGAGCGAATGGTGTACTTGCCTTAGTGAGGGTCTCGGCCCAGCCGCGGCAGAGATGGCTCAGCTCCCCATCTAGCTGCCTCAGGGCCTGCCGCCGCTGTGCCTCTGTTTCTGCATGGATCAGATCCGCCAGCCCCTCCACCTCGGTCAGGCTCAGCTTCCCGTGAGCGAACGCCCTCCTGGTGAACTCGCCTGCCTCCGCAGGCCGCAGCCCTGGCACACTGCCTACGGGAAGGTTCAGGGTCCTGAGCCCCCCTGGCCCCTACCTAGGCCCACCGACATAGCCATATCTCAAACCCAAGGCTGCAGACTCACCCAGGGCCTGCAAGACACCACTCACCACAGCCGGGCCTCCATGCACGTGGAACTCCGCGCAATCCTCACCCGTGAAACTCTGGGGACCTAGTATGTTGAGGAGATAGGTGTCAGGAGGATACAGCCTGGGCAACGCCTGGAAGGAGGAAGCTGGGTCATCGGAGCTACATGCAGTTCTGGATCTGGAGCCCCTCACCCGGGAACCAAAGCACCAGCGCGCGGTCCAAAGGCTCCCCAGAGCGGGGGTCGCTGAGCAGGCGCAGGCAGGCTTTGCGGGCCGGGGGTAAGTCCCGGGGGGCCGTGAGGTTCCGGAGGGCCTGGCCGCTGGCGGGGCCGCTGGTTCGGATCACCGCGATGCCGCAGCGGCCTTGGCCGGAGCTCAGCGCGAAGACAGTGGCTCCGGAACCGGGGGCCGGGGCGCCACTGCCCTGGCGCGTGCACGGTCTGGGACTGGAGAGGAGGAGAGTCAGTCAGTGCATCTGAGAAGTTCTGCCGTCAGAGTGGCAGGTGGATAGTGGGCTCGATGGTCGGAAGCTGACCCAAGTGGAAGTTCTGCGGCTGGGGGATGGACAGATTGGGGCTTGGAAGAAGGGGAAAGGTGGTTCTGCCGCAGGGAACTGCGCCCCCAGATCCCAGGGAGAGGGTTTGGGGCCCAAGTAGCGCCCTACGCTGTCACACCCCTTCCCCAGGTCGCCCCACCTGCGAGGCCCACGTGCCGCCCGGGCTACCAGGGTCCACAGCCCCCGCCACATGGATTCGCAACCAGCGACACGCCTGCTCACCCAGCCCGGGAGTCTGCAAGTCCAGGCAGGAAGCCCCGCCCACTCCGCGGCACGACTGGTAAAGCGCTCAACGATTTTCGATTACCATTGGGCCCCTTAGAAGACGTACCGCCCACCCACTGAAGATCTTCGCTTCTACTGGCTGATGCCAGGGAAAGAGGCAAGGGGCTTGCACGCCGGGGTGCAGTGAAAGGGTGTTCCACCGGCAACATTAGACAGAATTTTTAGGATCCTAGAGCGGCCGGGATCCTAGACACCGGAAGTGAGAGGTGGAAGTAAGGACAGGGCTTGGCATAGAGCAGTGGGAATTATAGAGGCGAGTGTTTGAGTCGAAGCAAGAGCGTCTCAGTGGCGGGAGTGATGAGTTCCGGCGGACCTACGCATTGGCTCTGGGAAAATCTTGTCAAAATTTCTGGGAAGACTTCTACTTGTTTTCTCGTAACTCTACAGTTTCTCGCCCCTCCCCATCTTTCCCTCCCGCCGTACCCTCGGCCTCGGATACCCTTCTTCATTTGACAAACTCTGCCTCAGTGCCTAGCTCCAAGGTCCCCCTCCGCCAGGAAACCTCCCAAGGACCCCCAGCACAGTCTTCTTTCCCTTCTGGACTACTCTGGCCCAGGTCTGCTCCTGCAGAGTTGAGTGTCCGGTCTGTCTCTGGCTCCCCGGAAGCCAGAAAGGGGAGTCTCAAAGATTACTTTCAGGTTAACCCAGGACAGCGCCGGCTCGCGAAATAAAGCGCAGATGGTGGAATTCCAGGCACCAGATGGGCGGGGTCTCCGGGGGTGTTTTCTCGCGGCTAATTTTCTGGTTCTTGGACGGAGAGAGCGGGCAGCCCGCCTGTACTTCGGGAAGACGGGAACAGGACACAGTTCTAATGACCTCACGCCTCGCCCTGCTCAGTTTTTTCATTTGTAAAAGACGGGCGAATGATGACATTCGCAGTCTCCGAGTTGTTCCATCTGTCAAAAGTATACATCAAACGCCTACCGTGTGACCACTAAGAATCAGTCTGGGTCCCTGCCCTCGCTGGCCTGTCAGTCTAACGGAGGAGGCTACACAGGATGGTCAGGGGGTCTGGGTGACAGGCAAAATACAGGGCACCCAGTTAAATGTAGATTTTAGATAAACAAGGAGTAACGTTTTCGTATAACTATGTCCCAGGCAATATTTGGGATATACTAAAAATTTATTCATTTATCTGAAATTCACATTTAACTAGGAGGACTGTATTTTTATTTGCTAAACTTGGTAACTCTATCGGGTCCTCCCTGAGGACGTTACATCCTGAAGGGTGCAGTGGTTAACGGGACAAAGAGGGCGTGAAGAGTGACCTAGGTAGCTAAACAGCATGTGCTAAGGTCATAAGGCAGGACCTGCATCTCAGATTCCAAACCGATGGCGAAACTAAGGCTCCGAAGCGGAGAATCCAGGCCCGGGGCGGGCGGGGACCGGGAAGAGAACGCACGTTCGGTGCGGGCGGGAACGAGCACCAGAGAGCGAGGTGGGCGGGCAAGAACGAAACCCAGAAAACAACACGGGCGGAGTCGAGAACCAGAGAAAGACGTGTCCGGGGCCGGGAAGGAGAATCGAGGTTCGGCGCGGGCGGGGACGAGAAGCAGCGCTCGGGCACGCGGGGACGGCGGCCGGCGCGGGCGGGCGCGGCCTTTGTCTCCTCCTCTGGCGCGCTCCGTGGCTGCATCCGCCCCATGAGCCCGCGGTCCCCCAGCGCCTGAGCCGCCCGCAGCCCCTGACCTGCCCTGTCCTCGCAATGGCCGAAACTGCCTCCGGCACCGGGGGCACGTCCCTGGAGGGTGAGCGTGGCAAGAGGCCCCCGCCGGACGGCGAGCCTGCAGCCCCGGCGTCCGGAGTTCTGGGTATGTGTGCAGCGCCTGGATCTGACAGGGTGGCAGGTGCCTGGGGTGTTCGCGGCGGCTGTACGGGGAGGGGATTGGAGTCAGCGGTCCCGGTCTGGAGTCCAGTCGAGGGGCCCGCTCCTCCGGCACAGCGGCTGCGGCCGGGCGGGCGCGGCTGGGACGGTGCAGCGGGTGGGGGCTCCCAGCGCAGGGACACCGACACGCCCCTCCTAGAACCCCAGCCCGGGGCTGAGCCCAGTCACCCCTTGGGCTACCGGATCGCTGCCGAGCAGTGATGCGCTTGAGAGAGCCTCTCCACAGAGGCTACAGAATCGTACAGTCCTGGGTTCGAATCCCTGCTCGACTGTGTGACCTTGGGCGCGTGACTTAAATGCTCTGGGCCTCAGTTTCCTCGCCTGTGAAATGGGGGTAAGAACCGCGCCCAGCTATGAGGACGCACTGACATAATGTGGTGAGGCGCTCAGATTTGCTAGTGAGCGCCCCATCGATTGTGGTTTTGGAGGCGGAGCTGGGCCTCGAAAATGAGTAAGATTTGTAACGGAGGACCTGGGGGAAGGGCATTCCTGGAGAAGGGCCTGGCTGGTGCAAGGACGTGGAGGGAAGGAAACAACCCAAGGCCAGAGCTCGCAGGGCCTTGAATGCCAAGCTGAGAGCCGAGGAGCCCTGGCAAGTGTGTGATCGGGGGCAAGGGCTGGAGGGACCAAGACTGGAGGCCAGGGTTCTGATCCGGGAATGGTCTGACCCCAGCCTGCCCTGCCTGCTCCCCAGATAAGCTTTTTGGGAAGCGGCTCCTGCAGGTGGGTCGGTACCTGGTGTCCCACAAGGCATGGATGAAGACGGTGCCCACAGAGAACTGCGACGTGTTGATGACCTTCCCAGGTACCTGTGTCCATCCCCCCAGGGTCCAGAGTGAGCTCCCTTGAGCTGGGCTCCCCTGAGTAGGAGTCTGCAGGAGGCCTTAGACCACCCGTGGCAAGAGCTATCGGTCCCTGTGCCCCTTGGCAGACACGACCGATGACCACACGCTGCTATGGCTGCTGAACCACATCCGCGTGGGCATCCCCGAGCTCATCGTGCAAGTCCGCCACCATCGCCACACGCGTGCCTACGCCTTCTTCGTCACCGCCACGTATGAGAGGCGAGTCCCTGTCCCTGGCCTCTCGCTGACCCTGCTACTCAGCTCCCCGCCCTTCCAAGCACCAACTGCGAGGTCCAGCCACCCCGCATTTGTCCCTGACGGCCACCAGGTACACCATCCCTAGTTCCAGGATGGTGAGCCAGGGTCTCCCCTTGATCCCACCTCCCCTGCCCTTCTTGCAGCCTACTCAGAGGGGCCGACGAGCTGGGTCTGCGCAAAGCAGTGAAGACTGAGTTTGGCGGGGGCACCCGCGGCTTCTCCTGCGAGGAGGACTTCATCTACGAGAATGTGGAGAGTGAGCTGCGCTTCTTCACCTCCCAGGTGCGGCCGGCTCTGGCCCCCAGCGCACATTCCTAGCCCGTGGGCGGCTGCTCCCTGTGCTCACGCCCTGTCCCCTGCAGGAGCGCCAGAGCATCATCCGCTTCTGGCTGCAGAACCTCCGTGCCAAGCAGGGAGAGGCACTGCACAATGTGCGCTTTCTGGAGGACCAGCCAATCAGTGAGTGAGGCGGTCCCAACCTTCCAATCATATGTGGGGAGTTGGCTGGGGCTCTTAGAGGACAGCTATCAAAGTAGGAGGGTTAGGAAGGTGAGGCCTAGATGCAACCAATCAGGGACTACTGAAGAGTTGGGCGGGGCCTGGAGATCAATCAATGAGCTGAAGGGGTGTGGCCTCAGCAAAGGGGTGGGGCTTGTCCCCTCGGAGGCAGGTCCGGGAGAAATCCTTCTCTCTGGGTCTGGGATAAGGTAGGGGCAGGACCATGGACAGCACTCCGCGTACTGTGTGGTGCAGCCCTGGGCCTCAGTTTCCCCTCCAGGAAAGGAGCCGCTGCAAGTTCACCTTCTAATGCCAGCTTTGCACCATTCCTCAGACATCTGGAGCAATGAGCTGAGGCCAAATAGCTCTATTTAAAAAAGTGGTTCAGGGCTTCCCTGGTGGCGCAGTGGTTGAGAGTCCGCCTGCCGATGCAGGGCACACGGGTTCGTGCCCCGGTCCGGGAAGATCCCACATGCCGCGGAGCGGCTAGGCCCGTGAGCCATGGCCTCTGAGCCTGCGCGTCCGGAGCCTGTGCTCCGCAATGGGAGAGGCCACAACAGTGAGAGGCCCACGTACCGCAAAAAAAAAAAAAAAAAAAAGTGGTTCAGGGAAATTCCCTGGTGGTCCAGTGGTTAGGACTCCACACTTCCACTGCAGGGAGCCCGGGTTCGATCCCTGGTCGGGGAACTAAGATCCCGCAAGCCGTGCGGTGTGGCCAAAAAAAAAAAAAAAAGTGATTCCCCACTGGGATCCCACCTTCTCAGGTTTCCTGCACCCTTCCCCTCCTGCCCCTGCACCTCCCAAATTTTGAGGAAGAACCGGATATTCCTTCCACTAAGAACTCCTCTCCTGGGAAGAGCCTCTGCGAGTTTAAGAGCAGGCAAAAAGCTATGACTTGGGTTTCAGCCGAGGGGGGCTGGCCAGGCCCAGCACAGGCAGAAGGGTTCTTGTCCCCCAACAGTCCCTGAACTGGCGGCCCGCGGGATCATCCAGCAGGTGTTCCCAGTCCACGAGCAGCGCATCCTGAACCGCCTCATGAAGTCATGGGTGCAGGCTGTGTGTGAAAACCAGCCTCTAGGTGTGGTCCGGCCAGGGGGTGGGGGTGGGGGTGGGGTCCCAGGAGACAGTCAGGGCTGACTGGGACACCCCTGTCCCTGGCAGATGAGATCTGCGACTACTTTGGCGTGAAGATTGCCATGTACTTCGCCTGGCTGGGTTTCTACACATCGGCGATGGTGTACCCAGCGGTCTTCGGCTCTGTCCTGTACACATTCACAGAGGCTGATCAGGTGCCGGGTGTGGACTGCACAGGGGCTGGGACACCCAAGACACCTTCCTCCCTGGACTGGGCCAGCCAACATTTCAGCCCTCCTCTGCCACCCCCAGACGAGCCGGGATGTATCCTGCGTGGTCTTTGCCCTCTTCAACGTAGTCTGGTCAACGCTCTTCTTGGAGGAGTGGAAACGGAGGGGAGCAGAGCTGGCCTACAAGTGGGGGACGCTGGACTCACCCGGGGAAGCTGTGGAGGAGCCACGGCCCCAGTTCAGGGTCAGTCAGGGGGGATCTGAGTTCAGGGACTTTGAGAATGGGGTTAAAAAAAAGAGAAAACACACTGGGCGAGGAGCATTGCAAGAACAAAGGGAGGGGTGAAGTAGGGCTGCAGCGTCCGAGATGGTGTGCCAAGTGGGGGACTCTCCATGCCCAAAGGGAGAGGGGTGGGAAATTGGCTTTGAGGGGCTGGGAAGGATGCATTAGGCGGGGGCACCGCAGTAGCAGAGCATGACAAAGAGACACTGAGGTCGAAGGGTCGGGAAGGGTGCAGGGCAGAGGCAGCCCCTCTGATCTCACGCGGGGCCGGGCCCCCACCCTCTGCCAGGGCGTGCGGCGCATCAGCCCCGTGACTCGGGCCGAGGAGTTCTACTACCCGCCCTGGAAGCGGCTGCTTTTCCAGCTGCTTGTGAGTCTCCCCTTGTGCCTCACCTGCCTGGCCTGTGTGTTCCTGCTCATGCTCGGCTGCTTCCAGCTGCAGGTGACCTCCAGCCCCTAGCCCTGGCCTTGGCCCCGACCTGGCGGCCACCTGTCCGGGTGTGCTGTGAGTGGAGCCCAGCTGCCGGGGTGACCTGTGAACGCCCTGCCCCTGCAGGAGCTGGTGCTGAGTGTGAAGGGGCTGCCCCGTCTCGCCCGCTTCCTGCCCAAAGTCATGCTGGCCCTGCTGGTCAGTGCAAGCGCCGAGGGCTACAAGAAGCTGGCCGTCTGGCTCAACGACATGGGTATGCCCTGCGAGGGGAGGTCCCACTGCCCACCCCCCAGGAGGAAGGGCCCCGCCGCCCTGCGGGGTGTGCCTGCCGCCCATGATGGTCTGGGCCACCCCCTCACTCCCCTCCTTGGCCCCCAGAGAACTACCGGCTGGAGAGCGCCTACGAGAAGCACCTCATCATCAAGGTTGTCCTGGTGAGTGGTGGCCAGCAGGCAGGCAGGGGTTCTGCAGGGGATACACGGGAGCTCCTGGGGACAGAGGTGGCAGGGTGACCGCCCACCTGCCTGCTTCCCACAGTTCCAATTCGTCAACTCATACCTGAGCCTCTTCTACATTGGCTTCTACCTCAAGGACATGGAGCGCCTGAAAGAGGTAAGACCCCGGCCTGAAGCAGTGCCCCCCATGGCAGCCAGTGGGGGGGCCAGACCTGGCCCAACGGGTCCATGGGCTCTCCAGCCCCTCCCCCCCTCCTCCATCCTTCTCTCCTCTCTGTCCGTCTGTGTGTCCTCTCTCTACCTGTCGCCCCTCCATCTGTATGTCCACCTGTCCGTCGGTCCCTCCACAGCTCCTGATCGTCCTGTCCCTGTCCCAGAGCCTCGAGCGGCAGCTTTGGGCGGTGCTGGTCCCGCTCGCGGCCCTGCGGTTCTGCCTTCTCCTCCTCTCCCTCCGGGGCCTCCTGCTCATGGCCCGGGCCAAATTACTGGCAGGTGGCGAGCCCTTGGGGCCTCGCCGGGGTGGGCAATGTGGCTATGCTGGGGGCCTCACACCAAGCCGAGGGTGCATGCTCTGAGGGGATGGGCTTCCGCTGACGGGGTGCAGGTGGCAGAAGCCCCCGGAGGCCCTGGCCACCAGCTGAGTGAGCTCCTGGGCGGTGCTGCAAGCAGGGAAGCCATGGCCTGCCCAGGAGATTGGCTAGGAGCGCTGTGACCTGCCCAGCTGCGGTTTGGGGTTGCCTCCGTGTCCAGGGACATCCAAATTGGGTTCAGGGTGTGTCTGGAAGTGTGTTTCGGGAGGGCGGGTGCCCAGTCCCCGCAGCCTGTCCCGGTGCCCAGAGCCCCGCCCGCCCCCCACGTGGCCTCTCTCCACCCCCTTCCTGCCCCCAGATGCTGGCCACGCTGCTGATCACCCGCCAGTTCCTCCAGAATGTTCGAGAGGTCTTGCAGCCGCACCTGTACCGGCGGCTGGGCCGTGGCGAGATTGGCCTGCGGGCTGCCTGGGAGCTGGCCCGTGCCCTGCTTGGCCTACTGAGCCTCCGGCGCCCTGCACGCCACCTCGAAGCCCAGGCTGAAGAGGGTGTCGGTGGCAGCAGCGGTGGGGGGGGCCGCAGGTGTCTCAGTGGGGCCTGCGGGGCACCTGAGGAGGAGGAGGAGGCCACCATGGAGCGTCGGCCAGCGGGGGAAGGTGGGGAGGTGGGGGACGGGCCTCGGGGGGGCAGGGAGGAGGAGGAGGACGAGGAGGAGGAGGAGGACGAAGAGGAGGAGGACGAGGAGGAGGAAGCCGAGGAGGGCGGCCTCCTGGACTGCGGGCTTCGGCTGAAGAAGGTCAGCTTTGCTGAGCGGGGGGCTGGGCGGCGGCGGCTGGGCCCAAGCCCGGAGGCCCTCCTGGAGGAGGGGAGCCCCACCATGGTGGAGAAGGGGCTGGAAGCTGGCGTGTTCACGCTGGCCGAGGAGGACGATGAGGCCGAGGGGGCTCCCAGCAGCCCTGAACGGGAGCCCCCGGCTGTCCTGCTCCGCCGGGCCAGAGGTGAGGGCCGCGACCAGGGCCCCGATGGGGGCCCAGACCCAGAGCCGGGCTTGGGTGACTCAGCCCGGAAGCAGCGGCGGCAGAACCGGTCATCTTGGATCGACCCACCCGAGGAGGAACACTCGGCCCAGCTCACCCAGGCTGAGCTCGAGAGCTGTATGAAGAAATACGAGGTGAGGAGGGCGCCTGAGGGCAGGGGCCGGGCCCTCCGAGGGGCGCAGCGCAGTGAGGTGGAGGGCCTGGGGGTGATGGGAGGGAATAACGGGACCCTTCATGTGGTCAGGAACCTGCCCGAGGGGGAGCTCTGGGTCCATGCAGAATAATCTGGGGGGTGGGCTTGAGGAGAGGAAGGTGGTCCGAGGGAGGAGGTGTCTGTCCTGGGCAGAGGGAGAGCCCTAGGCCCCACCCAGGTGCCCGCCCACAGGACACATTCCAGGACTACCAGGAGATGTTTGTGCAGTTTGGCTATGTCGTGCTCTTCTCGTCTGCCTTCCCCCTGGCTGCCCTCTGCGCCCTCATCAACAACCTCATCGAGATCCGCAGTGACGCCCTCAAGCTGTGCACGGGGCTGCAGCGGCCCTTTGGGCAGCGGGTGGAGAGCATTGGCCAGTGGCAGGTGGGGGGAGGGCTGAGGGCCCCAAGCCGGGGTGCACCAAGGAGGAGCGGGTGCTGGGGAGGGTGGCTGGGCACCCCCTGAGCCCGCCTGTCCCCCTGCAGAAGGTGATGGAGGTCATGGGCGTCCTGGCAATCGTAGTCAACTGCTATCTAATTGGCCAGTGTGGGCAGCTGCAGCGCCTCTTCCCCTGGCTCAGCCCCGAGGCGGCCATCGTGTCCGTGGTGGTGCTTGAGGTGGGGCTGGCGGCCGGGTTGGGGGAGCCAGGTGGCGGGTGGGTGTCCCCGTGCCTGCAGCCTCCTCCTCTGTCACCTCAGCACTTCGCTCTGCTTCTCAAGTACCTCATCCACGTGGCCATCCCCGACATCCCGGGCTGGGTGGCTGAGGAGATGGCCAAGCTGGAGTACCAGCGCCGGGAGGCCTTCAAGGTATGTGGGCTGGGGTGAGTGCGCTTTATGTCTCTGCTCCGTGGGGCTTCTCCACCTAGCCTGGCTGGCCGTCCAGTCCTTAGCAGGAGGGTGGGTGTTCAGAGCCTGGTGTAATAATTAGCGTTCCGAAAGGGCCTGGTCCCCTCTGGGATCCTGGTGGCATCCAGCACCAGGTTGGCACTCACGAACTGTCATCCACCGGCTTGCCCAGCATTGCCCTGTTGGGGGCCAGAGACACAGCTGACGCTTCCTAGAAGCCCAAGCCTCTGCCGCATTCCTCAGAAAGCTGCAGAGAAGGCCAGGGAGCTCACTGGCGCCAACCGATGGAGCGCTCCACGATGATGGAAACGTTCTATATCCGTGCTGCCTATGTAGCCCCTCACTACAGATGACCAACGAGCACTTGAAACGGGGCTGGTGCCACTGAGAAACAGACTTTTTCTTTGCAGTTATTTAAATTGACAAAGCCGTGTGTGGCTACCGGCCACTGGATGGGGCAGTCACAGCTCTGTCTCTCACCAGTTCTCCAGAAAGCAGGGAACCACTGAGGCCCAATATTTGTTTACACTCTCCCAATTCCTAAGACGGTGTCTGGCAGGGGATCAGGGACAGAGGCGGTGGCCAGTAAATGTTCGTTCTCTTCTCAGGCCTCAGAAAGCACCGGCATGGGTCCAGGGATGCAGTTGGTGCCCCATAAGTGTTTAGATCTCTCCCCACTTCTGCAGAGAGCCCCAGGGTGGGTCCAGGGATGCAGCTGTACCCAAGAAGCGTTCGGATCTCTCCCAACTTCCGCAGGAGAGCGCCGGCATGGGCCCGGGCCTGGTTTGGTGCCTGCTCGCCCGCCTGCTCTTCCCAGTGTCCCCATAATGGCCCCGTTCTGCCCGCAGAGACATGAGCGCCAGGCCCAGCACCGCTACCAGCAGCAGCAGCGGCGGAGGCGAGAGGAGGAGGAACGCCAGCGCCACGCAGAACATCATGCCCGCAGGGAGCGCGACGCCAGTGGCCGGGAGGAAGCTCGGGCTGAGGGCTCCGGGTTGGACCCTGCTGCCCCAGAGAAGGCCTCGGCCAAGGCCAAGGGCAGTGGGGCGGCAGGAGGCCATGGGCCGGAGCGGCCCAAGCGCCCGGGGTCCCTGCTGGCACCTAACAACGTCATGAAGCTGAAGCAGATCATCCCACTGCAGGGCAAGTTCCTGTCGTCCGGGGCTGCATCCTCGCTGGCCGGCGCGGGGGCCAACCTCACTGCCCGGCCGCCCCCTGCCCCGTCTCCCACAGGCAGTGACACCCGCCTGCCGGCCTTCCTCAGCTTCAAATTCCTCAAGTCACCCGAGACCCGGCGGGACCCAGAGCGTAGCCACTCGCCGCCCAAGGCCTTCCACGCCAGCAAGCTCTTCCCCTTCGGCGGGGCCCGGGCTGAGGCCGGGTCCAACGGGGCGGGCGGGCAGGCCCGGCAGGACGGGACCCCCAGCGGTGGCAGTGGTGGTAGCCGAGCCCAGCGGAGTGGGCCGGCAGACGAGGCCGCAGCTGAGGAGCCGGACACACCCCGGCCCGAAGAGGAAGGCTCAGGTCACAAGCTTTAACTCGGGGGTGGGGACTCTGGGCCGGGCTTTGGGGATAGGGGTGGGGTGTCCAGGCCTGGGGAGAGGGGCTGAAGGGGACAGAGGAGGCCCAGTCTCCCGGTACCGGTTGGGGACCTGGGTATGTGGTACATGGAGCCTCTTGGTCAAAGCCTACCCAGTCTTTCCGGGACCCCGGAGAGCCTGGAGCCCTGTGCCTGACCCTCCTCACCCCTGGGGAGGGATGCCAAAGCCCCTCGTCCCAGTGCCCCTCGCACGGCCTGCCATGCTCCAGTGCCAGGAGAGATGAGGGAGGCCCCTTCACCACCTGGCCCTGCCTCTCCTGCCCCCATGAGACCCTACACCCAGCTCACTCTGGGGGCCCTGGACCCCCAGGCCTCTATGCAAGTCCCCATCCTGCAGCCCAGCTGTTCGAGGTGGCCTTTCTGGGAGGTGGAGCTCAGGCTGCCCACCCAGGGAGTTCAGGGCTGCAGCCACATGTGTGCCGAGCAGAGCCACAGGCCTCACTGCCGCCCCTCCCACCCCGTCCCAGCCCGGAGTCCAGCAGCCCATCCCAGGGAGCCCAAGAGGTGGCAGCTGTAGCACCAGGGATATAGGTCAGAAGTCAGAGGGACTTCCTCAGACCGTCCTCTCTCCGTGACGGGGAGGGGCCCAGTGCCCAGAGGCGGGGGATGCACCCGAAGAAGCCCACCCCTTGTCACTGATCAGAAGCAATAAGGCCCTCCATGTGCCTGAAAGCCCGGAGGGAGCGCGGGCAGGGTCCCCAGCGGGGTCCAGCGGCGGGGCCGGCATCTCCCCGGAACGGCCCCTCTCGCCTCCGCAGGGACAGCGCCGGCCCCGGTGGGCGCCCCGGCCCTCCGCACCCGCCGCAGCCGGAGCCCTGCGCCGCCGCCGCCGCCGCCGCCGCCGCCGCCAACACCGCTGCCCCGGCCCCCGACGCCACCCGCCGGCTGCTGGCAGTGGGACGGGCCGTGGGGCTGCGGGGGCGAGGGCGCCGCCCCCCGCCAGGGCCCTGCCGCCGCCGCCGCCGAGTGTCCGCCCTGCGCCCTCGCCGGGCCCCTGCCCGCCCCGGCAGCTGGCGTCCTGCCGGGGGACGCCAGCTTCTACAGCCTCCCGCCGCCGCCGCTGCCTCCCACCTCCGAGCCCCCGGAGCCCCCGGCACCGTCGCCCAGCCCCAGCTCCAGTCCCAGTCCCAGTCCCCAGGCCGTGTGCTGGCCCAGCGGCTGGCATTAGCTCCGCCCGCCCTGCCTTCCTGTTTTCATATGCAATATCAATCACGGACGGGGCGGCACCCGCCACCCAGAAAACGCTGCTGTCGGTGTATCCCAGTATTGGCTGCCCCCTCCTGGGTCAGGGCCGGGGGCCTGGGGCCCCTCTATCTGCCGTTTTCCTTTCGACCAGGATGGGGGGAAAGGAAAGGAAACCCCCCCAAAACAACAGAAAACACACACAGAATAGGCGATTATTTATTTGTTTTTAATTTATTTTGTCATATTTTTGTAAAACGGCAGAAATGCAATAAAAAGTATATTTCAACAGTGCCGAAGGGCGGAGCTGTGGAAAAGGGACATAAGGGGCCCAATGACGAGGTTGGGGCCAGCTCTTTGGGGGCCTGGCAGGCCTAGGGTGGGTACCCCCCCTGTCTATGACCCTTAGGGAACTCCTCCAAAGAACTGGGTCTCCAGGCCATGGCTGGAAAACTCCAAAAATCCAGGCCCAGGGGCCCCTGGGAGGAGCTGCAGAGCCTCAGGCCCCATCTTCGGCCTCCTAGACTAAGGAAGAAATCTCAAAGTGCTCATAGGACTCAGCAGTTTGGGCCCTGGGCCTGCGTCCTTAGTCGGCCTCAGTCGTGCAGGGCTACCCTTTCTGGCACACCCGCCTCCCAGGCTGCCATCTGAGGAGTCAAGGGCTGCGGGGAGAACTTGGGTGTGGAAGTCGGAAGGCACCTGGTGCCTGAGTCTCGATGTTGAGGGGATGGCATGTTGGGGTGTGGCTTCCGGGAAGGGCCGGGATGCCCCACTGTGGGACAGCTGTCAGACCCTATTCGCTGGGACCCTTCACTTGATCAGGGATGGACATGGCCTCTCCCACCCTCAGGTGTGTCCACATACAAAGGCTCAGGGCCCAACGGGCCCCACCCCAGGCAGGGCTGGGGGAGCCAGTGTGAGGAAGGGGCACTTGCGGGGGGGCCATGAAAGAGAAGTCAGGGTTCACTGGAGGCAGGAGAGCAGCCTGTGCAAAGGCACAGAGGTGTGGGAAGGCAGGGTTTGGTGTTTGGGGGAACAGAGTGAGTAAGAGTAAAGGCAAGAGGGGTGGGTGTAGGCTGGCTGACGGGCCTGTGCTGGGGAGACCACAGGGAGGCCACGGGACCCCTGCCCTCACTGTGGACAGCACTGGCAGGAGACAGAACCCAGCCACTCAAAGGGGAACCTGGGGCCAGGGAGGCGTGGGCAAGCCTCGGGGAAGGACAGGCTGAAGCCTGCGCCTGCCCTGCCCCACAGCCTTTGAAACTAAAGTCCTGCCATCTACTCTGCCACCAACAAACAGCGACACGATGCGCCTGCCCAGGGTCAGGCCAACCCCTGGGACTGGGGATTCCAAGCTGGTCTGAGAACCCCCAGGGACTTAGCCCTCCCCAGCACGACCACAGTCAAGCTTGCATTTCCTAAGCACCTGCCTTATGACCACAGGAACTGAACACCGCTGCACATGCGCCCAGAGCTGGGCCCCACAGCTGGGCAGCTAATCCAGGAGCCTTCCACCCAGCAGACACGGGGCAGCTCAGGCCGGAGCAGTCTGCCTCAGGCTGGGCCCTCCACGGTGACAACCTGGGGCAGGTGCCCCCCGCAGCCCGTGTCCCTCACGCACGCCGCAGCCCAACACTTCACCGCCCCCAACACCCCAGCCATCAGCTCCAGCACTCTGGCTCCCACTCAGGGCTGGCGGGGGAAGCAGCGGCATTCCCCTGGCCCTGTGCCCAGTGGTCAGGAACTCAAACCTTCTGCCTGGAGCCCAAATGCCCCCCTACGTCCCCGGGCTCAGCCCCAAGCCCAGTCCAGCTGGCTCCCGGGAGTAGCCGTGGAACCTGCCGACTGAGGGCACTGGGGCTGGGCGTCCCGCGGCGCTCCACGTGCCTCCTCTCTGAGGGCATGAGGCCGGGCCACCTGGGCTGTCTCCACAGAGGCTGGTGGGCGTGCCGCCCTGCTCGCCAGTGTCGTGGGCGTGGGGCCCACCACAGCTCCATCCTTGGCAGCACGGACCGTCTCTCTGGGGTGTCCCAGTCCTCGAGGACACCTTGACGGCTGGGGTAGAGGGGCGGGTCCGGGCAGGTCTTGGCTCTGATCGAGATGGCCGCAGCAGGCCCACGAGAGAATCCAGCTGGTCCTGGGGCCCCAGCGTCTGGGGGCCCCTTCCGGCTCCTCTTGGTGATGATGGGACGACTCTCAGTGGCTCCATCCTCTGGGGCTGAGGCACGCCGAGCAAAGACGCGAGGTCGGGTAGGAAAGATCCTTTTATTGGGGTGGACATGGAGCACGCACTAGTCCATGATAAAATGACTTAAGAGAAAGATCCGGAAGGGCTGACTTCTCCCCCTTACGCATGCTCAGAGCAAGGTCTGGGCACAGAATAGGTCCCGGTGGAACTCGAGACAAGGCAAGTCTTTAAGGCCCGAACCAGCCGGTGGGAGCCGGGAGAAGGGCCCCCACCCCTGCCGGCCGGCTGCAGCAGGGGCCTGGCTCTAGACCCTCTCAGACACGCTCCAGTTTTCCAGAGGAGAACTGGGGGGGCGAGAGGAGGGGGAACTGGAGGGGGGGAGGTGAGTAACAATTGTTGTTTTTAAAAGCATCTACCAACATCACACTACTGGGTCTGACGTCCCCTTTAACCATCGCTTGGTACATTTTACAGCATAAATAAAAACTCAAGGAAAATAAATACATCGGCTCCTATGAGGTTGGAAGTGGTGTGGACGGTGGGGCGTGGGTGGGCCGGCGGAGGGGTTGGGGGGCAGGGCGCTTACACAAGGCGGGCGGGCGAGGAGCAGACAAGACAGGAGGCGCCTGTGGGGGAGTGTGAGTCTTAAGTGTCCTCGTGCATGTCCGGGCTGTCGGTCCGTGCGACCTTGCGGGGGGGTGCCGAGCTCTCACCCTCGAGGTCCACTTGCTCCTGGTCTCTCTTCTTGGCGGCATTCTGGGGGGCAGGGGAAGCGGAGGGGCTGTGAGTCTTCATGCTGGGGGAGCTCCTGAAATCTGAGGCTGGCCCTGGGGCCCCAGCACATCACAGAGCCGGGCAGTCGACCTAGGGCCCGTGGCTAGCCCCTTCTGCCCCCTGGACCTGCCCCACCAAGCCATGGTCCCCTGGGGACACCAGCCTGTGACAAGCACTTCAAGGAGTCATCACAACTCTCAATGACCCCCACACAGCATTTCTCAGACACTCAGAGAAGCCATCCACCCTGCCGGAGGGCAAAGGGCACTCGTGAGCCACCCGGGGAAGCCCCCAAATAGCCACAGAGAGGAAAGCATGCTGATTTGGGAAAACCTCCTTTCCTCACTGGTGGGAATCAAGGCTTGTGGGGCGGGGGTGGCCAGGAGCTGGGGTTTTCTGAGCAGTCACTTCATCATGGGGTCCCCCTCCAACCTGGCCCAATCTGACCACACGGCAAAACTACACGTGCAGATTTTCAAGAAAGAAAAAAAAAATATCCTGTCAGAAAGGTGGCCTCTTATGGGAAGGACGGGGTCGACGACTTTTCACAGCAGCTACGCATCCTAGTAGGGCCTGGATTTTTAATCGTGTGTACTTTTCATCATTGAACAAAGACTCCAAGTAACAACACTGAAGTCTATCTGCCACCAGGGCCGTGCTCCCCACAAACTGTGGGGAGATGGGCTTCAGTACAGCTTACCTGCCTGTCCCTGAGCACTAGAGCCCTGTGGCCTCTGCACAGCCATTCCTCTAGAGCATTCTTCCTTCTCCTGAATCACCTAGCAAACGCCTATTCAGCCCTCAAGGCCCCACTCGAACACCCAGTCTCCCAGCCACCGGTGTCCTTCCGCTTCTCAGAGCCTCCTGCTGGGCACTGTGTTCCTTCCCCGAGCCCACGTGCCTTACCTTTTTGTCCCATTGCTGATGTAAGTAGCGCAAAAGAATGTTTGTTTTTTCTGTCACAATAACTGAGAAAGAAAGACAGATAAAGTTGCAGGAAGAAGCTGTGGGGAGCCGGCTGCAGGCGGCCCAGCCCCCATCCCAGCCTGCACTGCCCTCCCAGGACGAGCTTACCCCTTCCTGGCCTCTGGGCTGTCCCTGCCCTGGGTGGCCTTTGTGTGACTCAAGTCACCACCCCCAACCCTGGAGGAGATTTCAGGAAGCCAAGCATTCTCCCTCCTGAGCACAGGCCACTACCATGAGCCCAAGCTGGCTGCCCTGACAGGGTCCCTGCTTCCCAGAGAGAGGCCGAGTCCTAAGCTGAGCTCGGATTCCACCCTCGGGCAGGGGAATGAGCCCCGGCATGCCAGGTCACGTGGGTGTCTTCCCAGACGGACCAGGAGCACAGATCCACATGCTGTGCCCCAGTGACCACAGAACGCACCCAGCAGAGTCCAGGATTTTTTCACGGTTGAAAGAAAACACCGTGACTACAATAAATAACCTTGAGATGCCCCTGCTCTGCAGGCTCCAGGCCTTTCCCTGCAGGTCCCTCTGCCTAGCCGCCCCCTCCCCAAGTTGCCCACCCCAGCCTGGGCTGGGTCCCCCACCGTATGGTATGAGTCTCGAGACCTGTGACAGGGAGCCAGCAGGGGAGGCCTGACTTGATGCAGGGGTGGGGATGAGGGCCAGCGAGCAGCAGACAAGGGCCAGCTTGGGACCCTGCAGGGCTGGACGTGGATGCCGGTGTGGACGTCAGGAGGGTCCCAGGGAAAGCCAGGCTTCCCGCTGCTCCCAAGGGCTGGGAGTTGCCCAGCTTCCCACAGGTCACCTCCTGCACTACCCTCTGGCCCTTCCCCTCGGCAGCCGGGATGAGACAGAACAACAAAGGCCACTTACTCTGTTCAGACGGGTACTCCCGAGTGGGCAGGTAGACTGAGGGACGTCGGTTCTGTGGGAGGGTTGGGAAGGCGTGGGTTAGGAGAGTAGACAGGTCTGGGGTCCCCTCACCTCTCAACTCAGCACCCGCCCTCCAATGCAGATCAAAAGACGTGTGAGGATTTCAAGTGGGGCTGGGTTTGAAGCTCGGCCCCTCTTTCTGGCAAGACCCCGACCTGGGGGCTGCACACCACCCCCGGCCCTTTCCCCGAGGGCAGCTCACGGCCCACGTACTCACCGAGGCTTTGCACACAGAGTCGGCATGAAATCGACTAAAATTGCTTTTGTTGTAGACAGGCAGTCCTTTCAAAAAATCTGCCTAGAAGACAGGGAAGATGGTAAGTGAGAAATCAGGCAGCAGGCTGGGCCACCCCCGGAGCACCTGTGACCGGGTGGGCTACCTACCGGGTGACTTCCGGTTTCCTTCTTTCTGTTCTGTCATTCAAGTTTTCTAGAACTCACCCTTGAGCTGGCCACCTGATGTGTCCACTCTTATGACCAGAACAAAGTAACCAACCCCAGAGTAAGGGTATGATCTCCCACAGGGTCCTCACAATAAACCTGTCACCAGGCCAAGGAGTGGGGAAACTGAGGCTCAAACAGGCCAGGACACTTGCATCAAGTCAGGAGCAAGCAGCGGGGTGGGGAGCCGGAGCCGGGCCCATCCGACTGCACACCTGTCCTCTGTGCTAGCTGAATACTGAACTCGTGGTCTCACCTCCATTTATGCGCCTTTGATAGAGCCTGGGATGGAGACTTGTCCACCCTAAGAAACTCTGAGGGTCCATGAGACAATACATGGGGGTGGGGGAGCAGGAGGCTGGGTGAAGGGGAAACGGCAGCTGGGACACAGGGGCTGCTGGGACACAGGACCCGAAGCCTGGGGTCAACCGAGCTTCCGAATCCTGAGAAAACTCAAAAACCCAAGTTTCAGTGTCAGTGCCAGCTTTTTTCTTTTATGTTTTTGGCTGCGTCATGTGGCATGTAGGATCTTAGTTCCCCAACCACGGACCGAACCCGTGTCCCCTGCATTGGAAGTGCAGGGTCTTAACCACTGGCCCGCCAGGGAAGTTCCAGTGCCAGCCTTTTAAAACTGGCTGAGCTTTGCAGCAAACACTGTGTGGACCAGGGCTGGCTCGAGGGCTGCTCCTGGGGTCCCCACATCCAAAGGCTGCCCTGTAAGGGGAGAATGCCTCCCACTGGGGGAAGGGCCAGAAGCCTAAAGGAAGCAGGCTGGCTCCTCCCTGCCCCCGGTGCCTGGGGCAGGGGTTCAGGCACCAGAGGTTTCAGGCCCGCAAGGTGCCAGGGAGCCAGCGACAGATTCATTCACAGCTCTGACTCTTGGAAAGTCCTTTTTCTCTGACGCTCTGGCACCAACTGGGCAAGGAAGGGAGAAAGCTCTGGAAGGGGAAGACCCTGACTCTGGGCGGAGGGCAGGTCTCTGCCACAAGATGGGGGTGAATAAAGGCCAAGGGGAGCTGTGTCCGCCTCAGGAAACTGAGGCACAAGAACCCCGAAGAGGGATGAAGGCTGAGAACTTGGGGCAGGGAGTGACTTCCCAGCAGAGCAGGAGGGCAACACTGTCGTCAGGCCTGGAGAGGGAGAGCTGAGGAGGACCAGGGGTTTCCCAAGCTGGAGTCACCCCATCATACAGACGAGGAAACTGAGGCAAAAAGGTCATGTAACACTCATCTGAGGTCCCCCAGCCCCAACGAGAAAACAAGCTGACTGAACCCAGGTTTGCCTAACCTCAGAGGCCAAGCTCCTGTTCTGTGATGCCAATGCCTCTGCTTCCTGCCTGAGAGCCGAGGGCTCAGAGCCTACAGGCTACGTGAACCCTCCCTCGGGTGCTCAATCGCCATGCCTGACCCAGGCGCTGCGCTCTCGGGGAAGCTGCTGTTCAGGGGATCCCCCATCACCCTCTGGTGCCGGCGGAAACAGGCGTCCTCTCCCCTGTGGGGCCCAACCCCTCCTCTGCTGGGCCCCAGCAAGAGCCTAGCGGGATGGGTGAGCCAGGGGAGCTGGAACGTGGACGGGCCTCCTGTTCCCACCCAGGAGGTGGCCCTCACATCTGGGTGACCTACGGCCCCAGAGCCAGCTCAGAGTGCCTCAAACCTGCCTCCCCTGTCCCAGGACCCCTGCCTCAGCTCAGCCCCAGACTATGGGGCCAGCTTCATCCATCCGGCAAGGTGTTCTCAGGACCCAGGGCACTGCGGAGAGCCACAGCAGACCTACTTCTGGCCCCAGGGAACAGCCAGTGCATGGGGACACGGGTGTGGATCAAAGCCATGCAGTGAATGCAGAGTGGCCATGAGGACAGGGCACCACGAGGTGCCATGTGAGGCCCATGAGAGCAGGGGGAGGGGGTAGGGAAGGCTGGCTGGTCTGGGGGATGGGGAGGACTGCCCAGATGCAGTGATGCAGGCCTGAGACCTACAGGAGAGGAGGGCTCCCTGCCCCAACTCAAACCCCTCCGCAGCCCTGGCTCGGCTTGGCCCACGCCAGCCTCCTGCCACACACCTCCTCAGCCCGTGCCACCCTCCAGGAATGCCCCTCTGCTCTCCACGTGGGAAACACCCGCCAAACTCTCCAGTCAGCTCGAAACGCCCCCTCCCCACACCCCGGAAGCCTCTACCAGGGATCCTCTGCCAGAGGCACGCTCATACCCCAACGAGGTCATCTGTTTACACATCCAGTTCCCTCACTGGACTGCCACTTCCCTGAGGCAGAGGGCAGGGCAGGGCTGGCTCAACCCTGGGTCCCTGACAGGGCTAACATGGGGCCGGGCAGCAGAGTGGTGAGAGGTTCCGAAGCCCCAGGCCTGCACTGATCCTGGATGGGCCCCTCCCTGGCTGTGTGACCTGGGGCAGGTGACCTACCAGTCTGGCCGCCCCAGTTATGAGCGTGGTTTACAAGAGGGACCCCTCCCAGGGTTATTCTGGGTTTCAGTAAGACAACACAGGGAAAGAGCTTTGCCCAGAGCACCCCTGAGGGCAGCTGTTAGTATCCATGCATGTGTGCTGAATAAATGAATGCAGACAGGGCATGGCCAGTACTTCCTGTCAGCTAAGCAGGAAAACCAAGCCTCAGACACAGGGAGAAATCCTCACCTCAGCCAGACAAATCCTAGCTACAGCTGGGCCCAGAAGCTGTCCATTGCCTCAGCAAACACTCGCTGAAAATCTGTGTGCCAGTCCCTGTGTGGGCAGCCTGCCAGTGACCCAACCAAAGCAAGATGAGGAAAAGAAATGGTGTGCAGAGAGAGGAGGCATGGGGGCCTCCTGCAATCAGGAAGGGACCCTCTGAGCAGATGTTATTCACAGGAGGAAGAGCAATCCAGGCAGGAGTAACAGGTGCAAAGACCCTGGGGTGGCAGAGACTGAATGTGAAGATGTGAAAACAAGGCCACTGTGGCTGGAGATCACAGCGGGGAGGGGTGAAGAGGGTGGAGATGAGGTCACAGAGCTGGGCAGGGACCTTGGAAGCTGAGGGGGGGAGGTGGGTTTCATTGGGGTTACAACAGGAAGCCCCCCCACTGTTTTGTAAGCTAGATAGTGGTATTATCTGATTGACATCTTTAAAAGCTCCCTCTGGTTCTGGGTGAATTACAGACTGCCAGTGGGGCAGGATGGAGGCAAGACCAGGGAGGAGGCTGGAGCAGGTGTTCAGGCAGGAGGTGGCAGTGCCGGGACCAGGTGGGGAGCTGTGGACAGATTCAGAATTCGTTTTGGAGGCAGAGCCAACAGAACCCTCTTAGGAACTGGGAGTGGGCAATGAGGTCGCAGTGAGGAGTCAAGGACAACACTCAGGCTTGGGGACCCACGTGATAGGAACCCACTTACCACTTTCCCATATCCTTCCTGACAAGAAGTCTTTTATCTATTCCCCACCACATCCCAAGGACTATGGCTTGTGGGCTGGGACCCTGAGTCCAGGAACAATGGGGTTTGACTTGCCCTGACAAAAGCTTCCATCACCTCTGTCAGCCCTGGGGATGCCAAAGAGTGGAGAGAATGAAGGGGGCTTCAGCCCAACTGTGAGGCTGTGTCCCACTTCACAGGTGGAGAGCCCAAACCCCAAAGAACCACCAGACCCAAATCCCAGGATGAGTGAGCGGCCCAAGGAGAACTTTAACCTCCCAGAAAGTTGTCATTATCCCCACTTCAAGATGAGGAGACAGCTAGGAGGGAATGTCACCATCCCCGAGTCACCCAGCTCATCTGTTGAGCGTTCACTGTCCCAAGCCCTTTAAGACGTCAGTTCCCCAAATTATCACAACCCTATGAA
This sequence comes from Globicephala melas, assembly GCF_963455315.2. NCBI lineage: Eukaryota > Metazoa > Chordata > Mammalia > Artiodactyla > Delphinidae > Globicephala > Globicephala melas. The sequence continues at coordinate 158,926,898 of NC_083316.1, read as the reverse complement.
GTCTGAACTATTGCTACCCTCATTTAACAGGGATAGGGCCTGATAACTGGAGAGATGAAGTCGCTCCCTCTTAGAGCTGATCGGGACCGGAATGTTGGAGGTGGGGTCAGGGCTCTGGGGGACGAAGGCAGTTCGCGATGTCGCACTTCCTTTGGCGATAAAGCCCCGCATGTCACGATGTCAAGCCCCCTCCCCGCCCCGACGCTCAGGCCGGCCTCCCAAACCTTCCCGAACAGGAAAGGCCCAGGCCTGGCGCCCGGAGGACGAGGCCTCAGTTGGGGGTCTCGGGGGACCCCATCCCCACACCCCCCAGGCGATTTCCGGGGGAACCGCGACCCGGAAATGAATGAGTTGTCAGGGCCTGGAAACCTAGATAGGGTCAGGGGTCGGAGATGGAGCCAGGACGGGGTCAGCAAGAAGCTCACAGCAGGGTCCCGGGGGGTCGAAGGTGACAGGTCAGAGAGAGGGGCGGGGCCGGGCCCCCCAGGGCGGTGAGGGGCCTCGGGGGTTACTGGAGGTGGGTGGGCCCGCGGCGCCATTTTGTCGAGCGGAGGGGGAGTACGGCCCTGGCGGCCACCCTCACCATCTTCTGTTTCCTCCGTCGCCGCCTCAGCCACCGCCTCAGCCGCCGCCACCGCCACCACAGCCGCCTCCTTAGCAGCCGCCGCACAGTAACTTCTAGCCACGGCACAGCCCACACTGCTGGTGCGGCCGCCCGTCAGTCGTTGGTCCGCCCTCTGGCCCTGCCTCCAAGTTATGCGGTCTTTGCGCACTCCCATTGGCCAGATCCGGCAAAGTCACGCGGCCATTGGTCGCCACGCCGCCTCCCTTCGTTGTCAAGTTCAGTTGAGAGAGCAAAACCCCGCCCGGGACTTGCAAGCGAAGAGCAGCGAAATCCGGAAGTGGGCGGAGGCCGCGCCCCCAAAGCCCCTTGGGATTTGTAGTCTGCAACACCCGGAGGTCCCACCGGTCTCTCTAGCATTTGCTACGCTTTTTCATATGGTGGTTCATGAGGTTCTTACAGCAGCCCCCGGAAGGATAGGGACCCACCGTTACACTCCCAGCCTCCTCCCTGGGGTCCCAACCTTAGGTTTCGGCATATCTAAACTGCTCCCACACTAGCCGCTTGATATCTTTAAGCTGACAGCATCTTTGAAACACTTCCCTTGGCTCCCCAGTATCCCAAGGATCCAGTCCCGCCTCCTCGGTCCCAAATTCTGGGCCCCTCCGGTCTCCTTCGTCTACCTTTTATCCTGACCCGTCCAATCCCTCCTCCCTTTGGACTCTCCCAGACCCTGCCACCTTCTCTAAGAAGCCTTCCTCGACTGCGTTCTTCCCAAGGCAAAGTCCAGTGCCTCCTCTGGGCTCCACAGTCCTCACAATCATCCTCCCAGCCCTGACTCCACTGTGTCCAGACTGCCTGGGTACGAATCAAGCCACCGCCCCCCCACCACGACCACCAGCCTGACAGCCTGGAGAGAACAAGAACTTATTAAGGAAGTACTCAATAAGTTACTAAGTGGAAGCTACTAAGCATTATTACACCAACATCACAGCAGAGGAGAAATAAGCATCTCATTTTAAGGATGGATCCTCTTTATTTTTTTGGCCGCGCAGCATGCAGGATCCCAATTCCCCAACCAGGGATGGAACCCGCGCCCCCTGCAGTGGAAACCTGGAGTCATAACCACTGTACTGCCAGGGAAGTCCCATTTTATTGGAACCAAATGAACCTCAGAGGGCTAAGATCTTGCTCAAGGTCACAGAGCCCATCCCCAAGGGGCAGGTGGAGCATTCAAACCCCTCCCACCTCTCCACAAGCCTTCCTAGAACTGTGAGAATTGACATTTTATAAGACAAGTGAAAATTTGAACATTTATTAGATTTTTAATGACATGAAGGAATTGTTGGCCTTTTTTTTTTTTAGCTTTGAAAAGCTTTGTGAATATGTATTAAAGGGCCATTATCTTAGAGAAGTGAGTTCTGAAATATTTACAGAAGAAATAACCTGCTGCCCGAGATTTGCACCTCAGGAGAGGGCAGGATAGGTTGTGGGTAGAGCTGTGTACCGGGTTACAAGGGCGTTCACTGTACCATTCTGTGGACTGATGCACATGTTCGAAATTCTTTCTAATTCAAAAGCGTAAAAAGGCACTTGGCAAGGTCTGACTTCCCACTCCCTCTTCCAGTCCAATCCCACAATTCTTCCCCTGGGCCAACCCCGAAATCTGAGAATTCATGTCCGTCCGAGTCCCAGTCGTCAGCGAGGAAAAATGCTTTAATGGGGGGGGGGGTCCAGCGGGCAGCGTCGCACTGCTCAGTGGCTCAATGATTTTCGACCCTTGTGCATGCGGCGAAGAATGACCTGGACGCCGCTTGGCTTGCTCAAGCGCCGGATCCAACCATGCTTGTTTTTGCGCTTGATGTTGCTCGGCTGATACTCGTTCCCGCGCGCCTTGCCCCGGGTCTGCTGCACGGCGGGGAGTCCCCAGGCGTCGGGGAGCCCCAGCCAGGCCCGGGGCTGGAGCCACCTGCCGGGGAAGATTAGAGGGGGCACTGTGTGACTTCTGACCTCTCCGAGCTTGGGTTTCCCGATCAATGCCAGAGGGAGCCTGGCAGCATAAAGGCGCTCGAGGAGTTCTCAAGGCATTGGAAGGTCATGTGGTTGGTAAACAGCTGGGGCCAGTCCCCGACGCCGCCCTTACTCCCAGATTTGGGAAGGGGTCCCCCTGAGGACTCACCTGCCACCCAAAAGCGCCGCTGACCTACTGACTGGCCCCAACAGGCGCCCCACCGATCTGGTCGAGAAAGCCATGTCCGCCGCCGGCACGCCGTCCGGTGGCAACTATTTCAAAGCCCATAGGTTCCGTAGCTGCGGGACGAGGACTTCTGGGAAATGTAGTTTCTTCTAGGCGGAGTCCTCATTGCCGCGGGAGTTGTAGTTCTACGTAGGCGCACCGCATCTTAGGCGTGAGCGTCAGGGCCCACAGGAGAGTGTAGTTCTCCTTGTGGATCAGCAGGTGACAGGCGAACGGCGCCTCCTCCGCATGCGCGTGCGTACAAGACATTATGTCCCTGGGTCTGCTGGGAGTTGTAGTTCCTTCTCCTGTAGCTCTACAGAGGGTACCCTGGAGTGACGGTGGCGCAGCTGGTGGCAGCCTCAGGAAACGGCTGGTTGAATTTCCCACCCCCATTGGGAGCCAGGCAGACGGCACACGGCTGGCAGCTTTCCCTTAGCCCCAGCCAAGTCTCCGCCCCTTGGCGGGGAGCCCAGAAGTCTGAGTTGGTGTTGGCTGGATGTCCTTGGGGTGGTCATTCAGTTTCTCAATCTGCAGAACTCAACGGTTGCAGGCTTGCCCTTGGCGGTGCCCCCATTCAGGCCCTATTTTTCTAATACTCATATCTGAGCCCTTTCCCTTCTTACACACCCTCTACGGCTCCCCATTGCCCCAGGGAAAATATCTGGCAGGCATTTGAAGCCCGCTCTCGCCATACACACACACCCTAAATTTCAGCTACAACCTCCTCTGCCTGGTGCTCCCCTAGTCATCTTTTTAAAATCCTCCTCAGATACTCTCCTTTCCCCCAATCCTATCCCTCCCTCTGGCCCAACACTGCCCCCACACAGCTCTCCCCAGACTCTCCCTGAAGCCCAGGGCGCACTCAAGGGCCAGGCTTGCAGCTGAGTCCCTGCAGGCACCCCAGTATCTCCCAGCCTGGGGAGGGGGAGGGGAGTTTTTTCTGCATTAATAAACTGTAGTCTCCCAGGAGCACCTGAGTAGGCAAGTGTGGGTGGCTGGACCTAACCCAGCTCTGGCAGCAAATTCCAGGGGATAGGAGTGGGGAAGGGATGATTAACCCCTTGTCCTCTGAAGCCCATCCTACCTGCACCATCATTTAGCAAACCACTACAATACTACAGCAGTACAATAATAATGCCAATAATGTATGGAGCACTTTCCCTGCTGAGCAAACTCATGAGGGAATTAATTCCATAGAGAAATAAATGGAGTCTCAGGGAAAGGACTTGCCCAAGGTCACATATCAGCAAAGGGTAGAGGCTGGATTTGAACTGTGGGCTTTCTGGCTCCAGCTGGGACCAGGGTCACCAGTTAAATTGGCCTATTTGTGAAACTCCAATTCCTTAATTACCGATAGCTCCAAGATATCTGTTTAATGGTTTAACGAATAACAATTTGCAGAACTTGGAATCACACAGCCGTGGTTCCAAGTCCCATCTCTGCCCCCCAGCTTGCCTTGTGACCTTGTGCCATTTATGAGCCTCAGTTTCCCCACCTGAAATTGCAAAGATCTGGGAGACTGTAGAACGGAAAGGTCAGCACAGAGAGAGGGGCATGGGGGCTCCGTTTGGAGGGGACAGGGCAGTTCGGAGGCAGAGGCTAGCCGAGGAGATCCTCTTTGCGGCGAGGAGGGGCCCGGAAGACCTCAGGATGCGACCCCTTCTTGGCGGTTAACCAGGCCCAATCCCTCCCTCCACCTCCGTAAACCTTGAGGGAGGCGGGGTCGTTGCCCCAAGAGCCCGCCCTCATCCCGGAGTTGCCGCCTCTGATTGGCAGTCTAACTAGGCCAGGTCATTATGCAGCTGCTATTGGCCAAGGCTCCAGTCAGTCGGTGCACGGTCCCGCCCCCCCCCCCGGGGGAGACACTTAAAGGGCCGTCTCGCTAGGCGGTAGCGGGATGTCCCCGCACTGACCGCCCTGGGCCCGCGCCCGCCCGCGTAAACGCGCCCGGCCCGACCCCGCGCCACCATGTAAACGGCGCCCGCAGGCGGACGCCGGCTTCTCCGCCCGGGACCCCTTTGCCCTGCCCCGGGCCCCAGGGCCCTCGATGAGGTGAGCAGGGACCGGGCCGTGGGAAGGGGACACTGAGGCCCCTGGGTCTTTCACTTTGGATGGGGGGTGTCCACAAAGCCCTTAGGAAGCCGCGGAGCCCCAGTGGCCTCGACCCCCGCCGCAGGGTTGACGCGCACCCAGGAGGCGGGGGCCTGGCTCTGTGGAGGGGGTCTGGCGTGGCGCATCTGCGCCCCCTTTGGCAATCCCGGGTTGGAACCCCGCCGGAGGTGGGGGGCGCGGCCTGCTTCCCCTTCCTCAGCAAGTACGGGCCACTGCAGGACGGGTGTTCGACGTTCATTATCCCCGCGGAGCCCAGGATGGGGACGGGGAGGGGTTGGTCCCATCACCAGGGCCTGAACAATGGGGGTGCGCTGCGCGGGTATCCCCCTCGAGTTATGTAACTGCCTGCAGTTGCCATGGACACGGAGTGAGGGCCGTGGAGCCCTCATGGAGCGGGATGGAGGCCTGGAGGCCCCCAGCCAGGGCTTTACCTTCTCCATCCTCATCTCCACCACTGGGGGCTGTGTGCCAGATTCCCCAGAACCCAAGGTACTGAACAGTGGGGACAGAGCATCTTCTTCCCAGAGTGTCTGAGCCTCAGCTTGTAGGTCTTTGAAACAGACCCATTGCACTCGTGGTCTTGGGGAGTTGGGCAAGGGCTTCTGGAGCTCAGTCCTGAAACCCCTCTCCCAGGGTCTCACCTTTCAGAAGCCAGGTTTAGAGGCCTGGGATGGGGGCTCTTTGGGATCTGCACATTTTTAGATGCCTTTGGAGCCCTCAGGGTATGCTGGTTTAGTGAAAGTGAATTAAGGAAACAGTGCATGAATGAATGAATGGACGAATGAATGAGTGGGTTTAGGAAGGCATTACTGCTATAAACCTGAGCTGGAGGGTCCTCAAGGATGGGCCACATTTGCCACAATGTCCCCTCCTCCGGGAAGCCACCCCCAGTGAATGCCTCTTGGTGTCAGCCACGACCTTCTCTCTAGGATAGACTAGGCTGGCCCAGAAGGGTGGCCGAACGCCACACAGGCACTGATCAGACAAAACATCTCAGTGCGTGGCTGGTTCTGGCCACCCCCAAACTGGAGCCTAGATGGGGCCTCGCAGTGCAACTCACCTGACCCAGGTGTGGGGAGTGGGTGCTATGGGAGTGGAAGGCTCCCTGTTTAGATGGCCTCTGACCTGGCTGTCACAACCCCACTCACAGGACACACCATGCTGACCGGGGTGACCGATGGGATCTTTTGCTGCCTGCTGGGCGCGCCACCCAATGCTGTGGGGCCTCTGGAGAGTGTGGAGTCCAGTGATGGCTACACCTTTGTGGAGGTCAAGCCTGGCCGCGTGCTGCGGGTGAAGCATGCTGGACCCGCTCCGCTCCCCACCCCACCTCCACCACTGTCAGACGCCGCCCAGGGGGACCAATCTGGCTTGGTCCACTGCCAGCGCAGAATCACCGTCTACCGCAATGGGCGGTTACTGGTGGAGAACCTGGGCCGGGCACCACGAGCTGACCTCCTGCACGGGCAGAACGGCTCTGGGGAGCCACCAGCCGCCCTCGAGGTAGAGCTGGCTGACCCAGCGGGCAGCGATACCCGCTCGGGCCCAGGCAGTGCTGGGAGTGGCAGTGGCGGACGACGGCGGCGAGCCCGACGCCCCAAGCGGACCATCCACATTGACTGTGAGAAGCGCATCACCAGCTGCAAGGGCGCCCAGGCCGATGTGGTGCTCTTTTTCATCCACGGTGTCGGCGGTTCCCTGGCCATCTGGAAGGAACAGCTGGACTTCTTTGTGCGCCTGGGCTACGAGGTGGTGGCGCCCGACCTGGCCGGCCACGGGGCCAGCTCAGCGCCCCAGGTGGCCGCCGCCTACACCTTCTATGCACTGGCAGAGGACATGCGTGCCATCTTCAAGCGCTATGCCAAGAAGCGAAACGTGCTCATTGGGCATTCTTACGGGTGAGCCAACACTGGGGTGGGGATGAGGGTGAAGGGTGGAGACTGGCAGGAACTGGACACCCACTCACAAAATACTTCTTGAAAGATTTCCCTTCTTGAAAAATCCCGCTAACATCTGCAACAAAACAGGGATTCCTGCCACCAATGCTATTGTTTCACATTTTTTTAAAGCAGTATCTCAATCCCTGAACTATTGACATTTTGGGTCAGGTAATTCTTTTCTGTGAGGGGCTTTCTTGTGCACTGTAGGATGTTTAGCAGCGTTCCTGACCTTTGCCGATTAGATGCCGCTAGCGCAATGGTCAAGTGATGATCATGACAATCAAAAATGCCTTCAAATAGTACCAAAGGTCCTCTGGTAGGCAGAATCACCCCTAGCTGAGAACCATTGTCTTCAACTAAGTTCAAAAATTGGTTGCTCTGGAGACCCCAAGGGCTCCAAGGAAAGACTAATTGGAATCCCATAATTTTTGTTTACAAGGGCACAGGTTGCTATAATTCATTCTTCCTTAAAGGGGTGACAGATAATACCACCTAGCATTTAGATGAGAGCCCACGCCATGGAAGGCTCTGGGCCTGGGTGCCCGATCACTGCCAAGTGGTACCATTCTGTCCTTTACCCAGGAGGAAAGGCAGGATCTGATCAGCCAGCCAGGTTGAGAACCACTGTTTTAGCAGTTGTAGCCCATGCAACTAGACAAGAAAAGGAAATGTTACATAAGTTTCCAAAAGAAAGGAAGCCAGACTGGGAAATAGCATAGCTCCTATTTGCTTATATGGAAACATACCTCAAAGTGGATGCTTATGCTGAATGATTCCTCCAATTAAATGAGCACCCACCTGTGGAAATTCCTGTGACCCCATAACAATGCTGTGAGGTCCGCACAGTTACTATGTCACAAATGTGGAGATGGTAGCTCCGAGAGGTTAAGCAATTTGCCCAAGGGCACACAGTGAGTCACTGGGACAGTCAAGTCCACCTGACTCCTGCTTGTATCCTGTCCCTCTTTTCAGCAAGGGTTGGCAAACTTTTTCTTAAAGAGCCAAATAGTAAATATTTTAAGTTTGCAGGCCGTAATGGTTGATCTCTGTTGAAACTTCACATGTCTACTGTTGTAGAAAGAAAGCAGACATAATTGTAAACAAATGGGCATGGTTTTATTCTAATAAATCTTTATTTATAAAATATTTTACACATTTACAAGATTGTAAACTTAAGTTTACAAAAACAAGCAGCTAGCCCACAGGCCATAGTTTGCAAAACAAACTCTGCTTTAGGGGGAATGAGGAGAGGTACCTGCACCCTTCCACCTTGCATAAGGCAGGCAGATGTGTCACACCCAGGGGCCAATGAGAGAAGATCCTTAAAGGGAAGGGATACGCTGGAAACAGGGACGTTCTCTGAGAAGCCAAAGGGTTGGTTTAATCAAATAGCTTTCCTAACACTTGGCAATAAGTAATTCTTACTCCTTTGGGGGTTATGATGACTTTGAGGATCTGATAAAAGTTGTGTATTTGGATCCTTTCTCCAAAAGAAAAAAAATCCACCCTCAACACACACACACACACACACACACACACACACACACACACACACACACAGTCTCTCAATTTCAGGGCATTCGAGATGCCCCACCCATCCCTCACCCCCATTTGGTGCCCATGAACCCCAGGGGAAGAATCTTGGCCTTCAAGTATATGCCTCTGGGTGAGGGGAGGGCATTAACCCCTTCACTGCTTGTATCCTGCTGACCACTACCCTTCAACCCTCCCCACCATCCATCCATGGGGCAGTGTCTCCTTCTGCACGTTCCTGGCTCATGAGTACCCAGATCTGGTGCACAAGATGATCATGATCAACGGCGGGGGCCCTACGGCACTGGAGCCCAGCTTCTGCTCCATCTTCAACATGCCCACGTGCGTCCTGCACTGCCTGTCACCCTGTCTGGCTTGGAGCTTCCTCAAGTGAGTGACCTGGCCCTGCCCTGGCATCTCCCCAGGGTGGATGGGAGGGGAAGCTATATGGCTGGGGCTGGCATGGGGGCACCCCTGGTGGCTGAGCTGTCATGAGGGCTCCAACAGTGCCTCCCCACCCCCAGGGCTGGCTTCGCCCGCCAAGGGGCCAAAGAGAAGCAGCTGCTGAAGGAGGGCAATGCGTTCAATGTGTCTTCCTTTGTGCTTCGGGCCATGATGAGTGGCCAGTACTGGCCCGAGGGCGACGAGGTCTACCATGCCGAGCTCACCGTGCCCGTCCTGCTCGTCCATGGCATGCACGACAAGTTTGTGCCGGTGGAGGAAGACCAGCGCATGGCTGAGGTATGGCCACCACACCCTTCAGATCCCCCTTGCACAGTCCAGGGGGACTCTGCCTTGTGCTCCAGCCCCAGGGACGTCAGAGCTTAGATGGAGAGTCAAAGGTGGAATCCAGAAAGTGGGGCTGCCTTGAACAGGTGGTAGGTTTATGTGCTGTCCCCACTGCACATTAAAAGTCAGTCTTCATGGGACTTCCCTGGCGGTCCAGTGGTTAGGACTCCATGCTTCCACTGCAGGGGGCACAGGTTTGATCTATGGTGAGCGAACTAGGATCCCACATGCCAGGCAGCATGGCAAAAAAAAAAAAAAAAAAAAAGGCACTCTTCACAGTTGGGATTTGTGATGGGCTACATAATTCTTCAAGGGTGAGCTGGGGATCTTAGGTCAGATTCCCCAGAAAGGGTCTTGAGATCCTTAGGGCTAAGAATAGCTCTGGGCCAGTGGTTCTTAACCAGGGATGATTCTGCCCCACAGGGGACACTTGGAAATGTCTGCAGACTTTTCTGGTTGTCATAACTGTAGGGGAGGGAGGTGCTCTGGCATCTGGTGGGTGGAGGCCAAGGATGTTGCCCAGTAACCTACAATGAGCAGGACATCCCCACCGCAGAAAATGATCCCGCGCCAAGTGTCTGTCATGTGGAGGTTGAGAAACCCTACCTTAGCATGAGAGACTCTCCATCTGTCAGTGATTTCTCACCGAGGTGACTTTGCCCCCAAGAGACATTTGGCAATGTCTGGAGAGATTTTTTTTTTTTAATTTATTTTTATTTTTGGCTGCGTTGGGTCTTCGTTGCAGTGCGCAGGCTTCTCATTGTGGTGGCTTCTCGTTGCGGAGCATAGGCTCTAGGCAGGTGGGCTTCAGTAGTTGTGGCTCCAGGGCCCTACACCGCAAGCTCAGGAGTTGCGGCTCGCGGGCTCTAGAGCACAGGCTCAGTAGTTGGGGCACACTGGCTTAGTTGCTCTACGGCATGTGGGATCTTCCCGGATCAGGGCTCGAGCCTGTATCCCCTGCATTGGCACGCAGATTCTTAACCACTGCGTCACCAGGGAAGTCCCTGGAGAGATTTTAAATTGTCACACTGTGGCGGGGGAGTGGGATGCTATCACTGGCATCTAGTGGATCGAAGCCAGGGATGCTGCTCGACATCCTACAGTGCATGGAACAGTCCCCATCCCAGAGAATGATCCCACCCCAAATGGCATTAGTGCCCGGGTTGAGAAATCCTGCTCTGGACATATTGTAGGCACTTAATAAACGGGGAATGAATGAATATCCAGTTGGGCTCCAGCAGGGTGACAGGCCATCTTCCAGATCCCCCTTGGGTGGAAGTGGAGGAATATAGGGTAGATTGCAAGAAGGACTTCCTGATGTTGGAGGCCATGCATAGATGGGGGGGGCAGGGGGAGTCCCAGGGCAGCCTGGCCCCGAGCTCCGTCGGCCTGTCTCTGCCTGCCCTGAGCCCGCGTCCTCCACAGATCCTGCTCCTGGCCTTCCTGAAGCTCATCGATGAAGGCAGCCACATGGTGATGCTGGAGTGTCCGGAAACGGTCAACACGCTGCTCCACGAATTCCTGCTCTGGGAGCCCGAGCCCTCGCCCAAGGCCCTGCCCGAGCCCCTGCCCACGCCCCCAGAGGAAAAGAAGTAGCCGCTGAGCTGGCAGGGTAGCGCTTAGTGAGCCGAGGAGCCTGAGGAGGGGCCCGGAGCCGGAGTTGGGTCTGCCGCCCGCGAGGACCACCTGGGCGGGCCGTTCGCTCCAGTGGGCGGGGTCAGGTCAGAGAGACGCCCCCCAGGCCGGCTGGGCAGGACGTGGCGTTCGTGGGAGCCAGGTGGACACACCGCTCTCTGCTAGTCCTGCGGGACCCATCGGTTTTTCGGGGCCATAGCCGGGACCCCCGTGGAGGATGACCTTGTACAGAAGCCCCCTACCCCAAAACGCCAGGGCCGAGGCAGGCCACCACCCCGCTCTCTGTCTTCCGTGTTCGCCGTGCTTGATCCTGGGACCCACGAGCCCCGCAGGGACCTTCGAGACCCCGCCCCAATGCCCGAGACCCCTTACCACCCCCCATTCCTCGGCGCTGGGAGCTATTGTGGCCCAAGGAGGGAGGGTTTGGGAGGGGCTGGCACCACCGAACCCGCACACCTCAACTTGTAACTCAATAAAAAGTGACAATCTGAGCCTCCAGGCCTGTGTTGGGTGACCGAAGCGCGGGGCCGCCCTGAGCCTCAGTTTCCTCAAGTGCAGACTGAACTGAGTCGAGTGCCTCCCCTTCAGGGCTGGCCCACAGAGACTTGAGGATGTCGGCCGTTCAGGCTTGTTTCCCGAGTTCCCCTCCCTCCTCAAAATGCAGGGGCTACTTGGGCAGTATTTCCGGAGCAGAAGGCGGATAGGGGGTGAGCTGCCCGTCCCTGGAGGGGAGAAGGAGAACCAACTGAGGTCGATGCTGAAGTTGAGGTGAGGATCCGAGGACGGTTGCATCTGATTCCAGTAGCCATAATTGTGTCAGCTGTATGCAAAGCCCTGTGCTGAGTGCCTGACACCCATAGGTTCATTGAATCCCCTTCACTCCACACCACACAGCAAGTTAGTACCTCTTACTGTCCCATTTTATCGTATAACTTGGTTTTGAGTGGCTTTTGTCATGATGATTTTTATTTCGAATCTTTTTTTTTTGAATCCAGATTTCTCTGGATTTCCCTGCTCCATGGCTGTGCTCTTGGTCCTCTATATTTTATTCTAATGTATGTATATCTAGGTTTACCCATGGTTTGTGTGTCCAGTGGGAGATTTGTCCCCTCAGTTGCTGCACCTTTGGTCCTTTCCCCACTGGTTTGTGAACCCACCTTTAATTTAAAGGGGTTCTTACAGGGGCACTGCTGTTGGTTGACAAATTCTGTAGATACGTTTGATTGTCACAACTGGAGGGGGAGGTGCACCTGGAATCTTGTGGGTGGAGTACAGGAATGCTGCCCGACACCCTACAGTACACAGGACGGCCCCCGGCCCCCACTGCAAGGAGTAACTTGGTCTCAAAAGTCAGTAGGGCTAAGGTTGGGATACCCTGTGTTTTAGACAAATCCCACCTCTTCTGGGCCTCTTTTTTTGGCGGGGGGAGGGATGTCTCTGGATTCTTTCTGTTTGTGTATTCTTGGGAGATGGCATGCTGTTTGGTTTTTTTTTTTTAAATAAATTTATTTATTTATTTTTGGCTGCATTGGGTCTTCGTTGCTGCACACGAGCTTTATCTAGTTGCGGCAAGCGGGGGCTGCTCTTCGTTGCGGTGTGAAGGTTCCTCATTGCGGTGGCTTCTTTTGTTGTGGAGCACGGGCTCTTAGGCATGCGGGCTTCAGTAGTTGTGGCTCACGGACTCTAGAGCGCAGGCTCAGTAGTTGTGGCTCGCGGGCTCTAGAGCGCAGGCTCAGTAGCTGTGGCGAACGGGCTTAGTTGCTCTGCGGCGTGTGGGATCTTCCCATCCCGGGCCAGGGCTTGACCCCGTGGCCCCTGCATTGGCAGGCGGATTCTTAACCACCGCGCCACCAGGGAAGTCCCAGCATGCTGTTTTAATTGCTACCACTTTATCAAGCACCTATTTGGTGTCTGGGAGAATTACTTGTCTTACACATGAGGAAAGGGAAGCTCGGAGTGAGGTTTCTTCAGCTCAGTTAAAATGGTAGAGCCCAGGCCCACTCCAGAGGCAGGAACCCTAATTACCATAGCAGCCAGAGTAGCCAGGGGCTCAGTAGTGGAGGCCAGGAGGCAGGTGGAACCTTAGCCCGCCCCCTGCAGGACCTGGTTCTCTGAGCCACGATGACAGGCAGGTGACGAACCCAATGAGGCAGCGGATCTCACCAAGTCCCTAAACCCACTGGACTGCTTTGAAGAAGCAAGTTCTGGAAAATTTAAGTGATCCTGCCACCACCTCACCAGGATAGTGGCTTGGCACTTACTGAAGCTTTTTGCATAAAGAGCAAAGAGGTTAGTGATGGGGTTAGTGATCCCATTTTATAGTGGAAGAAACAGGTTCAGAGAAGCAACACCAGGAGGCTCCAGTCACACAGTGATGCCAAGGAGAGCTGGTGTCTCACACCCACACCGCGATGACCTCCCCAGCTCTGCCCACCCCTCAATACACAAGTCGGTACCTCGAGAACATCCCCGGTACCTCGAGAACATCCCGACACCCGCCGCCTTCCCCCAGAGAATTTCCGCCTGCAGGGCTGCCTCTGGCTCAGTAGGGCTCTGAGCCGAACACTTTACCCCATGACGGTTTAATCTGATTTCCTCAGTGACCCCCTGAGGTAGAACCTCGCACTTTCCCCATTGTGTACAACTGAGGACAGTGAGGCTCAGACAGAGAACTTGCTGGTCCAAGGTCCCACAGCTGGGAAGCAGCGAAACCTAACTCTTGAGCTGGGCAGATTCCCTTCATGTGGCTGAGGAAGCCCCCAGCCCAGCCTACATTGTGGGTCCCCTGTGTCAGGGAGATAAAAATGGACTCTGTTTGCCCAAACAGGACCAAACTGCCAAAGCACTGGCATATTTCAAAGCACCAGAGTGTTCCAAAGAACCTTCTGGTCTACTTGTTCTCCTCCCACATCCCCTTATTCTCCACCCATGACAGGGAGCTCACTACCTATCCAGCAGTTCCATCTGTAATAAAATCCTCCCTCAGCCCGAGGGAGAGATTGTCCTGCTGCTCCCCCACCAGCCTTCTGGAGCTGGAGATGGGGGGCTGCTCTCAGCGCGGGGCAGCTGGAACATTCAAACACCCTGATCTCGACCTAGGCTGGATGGCCAATTCCCCAGTGCTCAGCCACGGGCCTGGATGTCCTGGGGCCATAGCTCTCGCTCACCCTCAGCCAGGAAGACAAGGAGGGCACGGTGCAGCAGATGCACCCCCAAGCGGCGGCGCCGGGTGGGTGGCCAGCTGGCCACCACTCCATAGCAGTGTCCTTGCTTCTGGTTGGTCAGCGTCTGGATCCCTGGGGAGATTAGGAGTAAGGTCACAAAAGCAGCCTCCAGGAACCCCAGGCAGAAGTACGTGCCAGTAAACCCACTGGGTATTGCCCTCGAGCAGGGATAAACCAATGGAGCAAAATCTGTGCATGTGCAGGTACATCATTGGTGCTCAATAATTGCTCATTGAATGAATGAACAGCCCTGAGGGGCAAGGGGTGAGGGAATCGGTAGATCAAGTGCCCTTCATGTGACCACCCCCCCCCCCGACCCCACAAGCCAGGCACCTACCTAGAGCATCCACAAGACATGCTTCTCGAGTGTAAGCCTCCACAGCAACCACATGCTGGAAGCAATGCAGGGAGACAACACCGCGACCACTGGCCCAGATGTCTAAGATCTGGCGCACCTTGGGGCAGGCCTGGGGGGAGCCAGGGCAGGGTCAGAGGTCTGCCCCCCAACTCCCTCCTTCCTCTACCTGCCCGCAACTGTGCCACCCCTGCCATGAACCTGGTCCTTATCCTCACACCTGTTTTCCTGGCCACCCTCGGTGGCTAAGGGCCTTCCAGAGGTGGACATTCGGCCGGGTCCGTGTTCCCTTGCCCACGTAGAAGATGGCATGGACAAAAATCCGAAGGCATTCAGCCAGGGTCAGTGAGAAAGCTCGGGCTGGAAGGTTCTGAGTCTTCCTAGATGAAGTAGGTGGCTCAGAGAAGGAAAAGTGACGAGAGTCGCCCCAGAGGCAGTCTTTAAAGACAGAGCAACCCACGCCCAGTGACCCCTATTTTATAAAAGGCAGGGTGGGTGGCTGTTCGCCAAGGACACTCAGCAGCTTGAATTGGATCCAACTGCCTTTTATAGATAAAGAAGCTGATGACCAGAGAGGGCCAGTTTCCTTCCTAAGGACACACAGCAGATAAGAACCAATCTCAGAATTTTCCAGTTCCCACTTCTGGGTCATTCCTGTTCCAGGTACCTGGGGTCCAGCAGCAGATATGTGAAGCTGGACTTCATGACCCCCTCCCGCCACCGTCTGGTGGGTTCTGGCCGCTCAAACTGCTTGGCAAGTGCATCCTCATCTGCCTGGGCATCTGGGATACGGCCGGTCCGCAGGGCTTTGGCCAGCTCTGGGCTGTGCCCTGAGAATTCTAGGCCTGGGAGGGGAAACTGAGTCAAGAGAGACAAAGGAAAGGATGGTTCCCAGAGATGAAGGGAGAAGTAGGTTGCACTGAGAGCCACGGGTCTCCGAGGACTCCTGGAGGCTCCTTGGACTCTGGATACTAACCACGAGCAGCCTGGGCTTCTTCTAGTGGTTGGAGGTAGTATGGCCGGGTGAAGGACGTGATGGAACCGCGGCTCTTGCCAAGTGCCCGGAGCCCTTGCAGCAGCTCCAGGTCAGACGTGGTGGGGTCCGGTGGGCACTGGCAAGAGGTGATGGGGTCCCTGCCACCTGTGGCGCTCGCCTCATCCTCTGTCAGCCAGAGGGCAGCCACATCACTGTCGAGGGACAACTGGTCATCTTTTGGGATGTGGAAGTCAGAGGGTCCAGGCAGTGGTTCCCAAGGGGCACTATGGGCTGGGCTCCTCTCTGGGAAGAACTTGGGGGAGGGGGAGGCATCTGGCAAGGTCAGAGTCAGGGCCTGCAGACGGGCATTTAGTTCTGCCTCCCTGTCCTCCACGAGGGCTCGATGTTCCTGCTGTGGGGTACCCGAAGATCTTGGCACCCTCTGGGACGGTCGGACACCAGCCCAGGGGGACATGTGGGCAGTTGGGTCCTCAGCTCCAGAGGCCTCAACTGCGGTGACAAAGGAGGCAACTGAGCTGCAGTCCCAGCATCCTAGGGGGGACTCCAAGCTGCCATCTGTGCCAGCAATCTCAGGGTGGGCAAGGAGGCTGGGGGGTCCAGGGCCAGCCTCCAGGCTCATGTCCTTGTCATCACCTCTGCCCAGTGTTGTGGAGTCCAGTGTCACACTGGGAGGTCCAGAGGGGCTGATATTCAGCCCCTTTCCCCAAGGGCCTGGGCCTGGAGCAGGGGATAAGAGTGGGAGTCAGAGAGGAGGGGAGGAGGAAGTGAGAGACAAAGATGGAAGTCAGATCAGACAGAAAGAGGCGGCTGCAATCGCAAAGAGGAAGGACAGAGTCGGAGGCAGAGAGACGGACCAGAGACCTTAGTCGTGAAACAGAAACAGTGGGAGAGCGTGGATGTCACACACAGAGACCCGCAAAGCTAGATCAGAGGCTAAGCACCCCCAGCCGCACAGGCACCACTCACTGTCAGGCTTGGGCTCGGGCTCTGGCTCCTGGGGGTCTGCCCGGGTCCGTGTTGGGGTCCTGGTCCGAGCCTCCAGCTCCCGAAGGACACGCACACAGTTCTGGTGCCCCTGCTGCTCGGCCAGGTCCACAGGCCGGAGTCCGTCCTACATGGGCGCGGTCAGCAGGGGGCGCCCTCTTCCCTCCCTCTCTTCCTCCCTTCCTTCCTCTTTCCCTTCCTTCCTCTTTCCCTCCCTCCGGGTTTGCCCTGCTACAAACAGCGCTGGGACCCCCACCTGGTCGCGCAGCGCGGGGTCCGCTCCCTGGCTCAGCAGCAGCTCCAGGCCGCGGCGACAGCCCCAGGCAGCGGCCACGTGCAGCGGCGTCAGCGCCTCGGCCGATCTGGGGCAGGAGAGGAGGAGGGGTCAGTGGAGGAGGGAACTCGATCTCCGCCCCCATCCTCCCACCCCCTGCCCGGTGCCTTGGCTCTCAGCACCCCCATTTCCGCCCTTCAGCCTGAGACACCACACTTGGAACCTAGATCCTGCCCCCGCGGGCCAGGACCCAAACCTCTGCTCTCTGACTCTAGAGCGCCTACCACCAGATCCGAACCTTTGATCCCCATTTGGCCTCAGCGCAACCTCATACCCCACCCTCGGTCTGGTACCCTGCCTCTGCCCTTGGACCCTCAAGATCCTTCCCCAGATTCCCCAAGCTCCGCCCCCGGGCATTGAGTCCGCATCCTTGAACCGTGGGACGCCCTCTCCAGGACTCCCAGGTCTTTCCCTCGGACTCGGGAGACCCCTCTCCGCGGAAAAGCTGCCCGGAGCCCAGACCCTGCCTCACCGAGTGTTGGGGTCCCCGCCTCGGCGCAGCAGGGCCTCGAGGCAACACAGACTCCGCGGGCGCTGGGCTCTGGCCGCCAGGTGCATGGCCGCCGCGCCATCCTCAAGCACCAGGTTGGGGTCAGCACCACGGCGCAGCAGCTCCTCCACTGCCCTAAGGACAGAGGGTCAGAGTGGACGGCGACACTCGTCCCCTACCCCTGGCCCACCCAACCCGTGCCCTGCCCTCACCGCAACTCCTCCTTCCGCAGCGCCGCCTGCAGCCGCCGCGCCAGGACTGTCGCCGAGCCCATGCCCCGGCGGTCCCCCAGACCAGCTGCCCGACCTGCCGATTTCCAACTTCCCGCGGCGCCCTTGTGCGCACGCGCCGCTCCGCCCCTCGGCCAGGGTCCCCGCCCCTCGGCGCAGCGCAGGGTCCCCAGCCAGGCTGACCCGCGACGCACTGTCGTCCACATCTAGGTTCAGGAGCTCTAATGCTGGCCAGAGCCTGCGACACCAAGTAGTGCCCAGGCAGGGCTAGGGGCAGCCGATAAGGTCCCGGTAGGGTGGAGGTCGTCGTGTGTGCCGTTATCTCTCAAAACCGCGTAAACACTAACAGCCTGCTGGAGTGGGTGGAGCTACGCTCCCGGGACCCGATGGTGCCAAGGCATTAGGTCTTACAGAACCATCTGCTGAGGCGGCCTCCATTAGCGCACGCAGCCCTGATAGTATGTTAGGCTTCAATTAATATCTCCCTCCTGCAGTGGCTCTGTGTTGCCCATTTTCAGTTCTGCGGAGTCGGGAGTCCATTACTTTGGAGCCCTGGGCCTCTTAGGGCTCTAGTTTCCCCACATGCAAAATGGGAGAATAATCCTTTCCAGGCTGGTGTGAAGTTGAACGAGGGGCCTGGCACACAGGTGCCTAATAAATCCTCATGGGAAGGAAAAGCTGTTTCTCGATAAAGCTATTTTTGTTTGATAAGGAACTGAGAAAACCTAGCTGGTAAGCTTTTTTTTCCCCACAATTGCTCATCATCCAGTAAGATAGTTGAGTGATGCACCTGTTCTATCTGTCTCCCTTCCTCTGGGGAGCACCCACACTATTACCTGATGGAGCTATAAAGCTTCCTTCCCAGAGAAGCTTGATGGAGTCCTGGCCAATCAGAGTGTACCACAGCTCTGGCCCATGACTGGCCCAATGCAAGGTTACATGACCTAGGCAAGGCCAGTCGTAAGGGGTGCTGGGAGAGCCCTCACTTCACCTGGGTTGGGATTTGGGGAGCAGTCACAGCCATCTCACCCCTTTCCACGGGTTGGGAGGAAAGCAGGGCACACTGAACACCAACCATGCAGGGTATTTCAGCCCTCCCCAATGGCAATGTCAGAGCACCTGGATACAGCAAAGCCTGAAGCTACACCATGGCTTCTTATCCACAAGAACCAAGCCATTCTCCTTTCTGCTCAGTGGGTGGGTTTTCTGTCACTTGCAACGAAAAAGATTCCAATTAACACAAGTTGATCGTTGTGGACCTGGGTTAGGGATTCTCAGATTTTTATTTTGATGACAAAAATCACACAGGGCACAACAAGAATCACAACTGAAAAACTGGGAGTGGGATATGGGCTGGGAAACATAGGGAATGGGTGTCCAGAGTCCCTGGGATGCTTCCTGGAATCCTAGGTTTCCTTCAGGGCTCCCCACGTGCCTTGGATACCTCCTAGACCTCCCTCTGGGGGTCCCACAGAGCCCAGTGTGAGAACCAGCATTCTCGGCCAAATGTTTCCTCGTATTAGAAGGTTGGATGTACGGGGATGGTTCAGACAGTGGCCTCAACCTCGGCGGCTTCATCGTCCTCCTCCAGCAGGCTGTAGGAGGCATGGCTTTGGCAGGGCCGCTGCAGTGGGTGAGCCAGAAGCTTGGCCATACAGTTGTGCAGCTCAAGGGCTGGCCCAGCCAGCGCCACCTCGTACTTATAGCTGGTACCCTTGGTATCCAGGCTTCCCATGAAGGCAAACATGTCCTATGGGGCCAAGGAAGGGCTGTTCAGGCAGAGGTTCCCCTGACAGGCCTTCCCTGTCCTGGAGGGCCTCCCAGGAGGGGGCCTCAGGAATGGGTTCCGAAGGGTAAAGAGGAGTTTTCGAGAAAACATTCCCACATTCAGCAAACATTTCCTGCCACCCACTCAGTGCTAGGGACCCCAAGAGGTCTCAGTGCTGGAGCCCCTAGTCTGGAGAGGCACAGTCGGATACAATGACCTCAGCCCCCATGCTGATCTACCTTGAGGAGCAGGGAAGTTTTCTCCAAGTAGGGACTTCCCATTTGGGTACTGAAGTATAAGTAGGAGCTGGGCTCAACCCCCTCTGCTCACAGTTGGGTAAAGTGAGGCTCAGAGAGATAAGTGGCCGACTCGAGATGCCACAACTAGTTCAGGGCTGGGATGTAAAGGACCAGCAGAGCCTGGCAAGGCAGGGAGGGAAGCGTGCTCCAGGCAGAGGACACAGAGAAAGCGAAGGCAGGAAGAGAGAGAAGCAGGGAATGCTGGGGATGAAGTGGACAGGACCCTACATACTCATGGGCCACTGTCCCAACAGCCCCATTAGTTCACTGAAGACATGTGGGAAATGGAAGTTGAATGACCATGATCCAGCAGGACCAGGAACGCTAAAGAGAAGACTAATGGCAGAGCCGTGCGTGGGTGGGCAAGGATGGGTGACTTCCCTCCTGCTGATGCCAGGAGAGCACAGGTGCCTCTGGGCCTGTTGCCAGGTGCCACTCTGTCAGAGACAC
Source organism: Globicephala melas (assembly GCF_963455315.2). Taxonomy (NCBI): domain Eukaryota; kingdom Metazoa; phylum Chordata; class Mammalia; order Artiodactyla; family Delphinidae; genus Globicephala; species Globicephala melas. The sequence continues at coordinate 158,906,957 of NC_083316.1, read as the reverse complement.
ACTGTGTGACCCTGGCCTAGTTGCTGGCCCTCTCTGAGCCTGTTTTCCCTCAGCACAGCTCATGAACTAGGGGGCTGGCATTAGATGCCCTGAAGTCCCTTAGTGATTCAAAGCCCCCCTTTCCCTCAAGGCCGGGGCAGGTGGGTTCGGAGCCATCCCATCTGCACCTACATCCGCCTGCCACCCACACCCACAGCAGCCTCTCACCTTCCAACTCATCTCCTCCTCCTTCTCGTCGGCGCCGTTGTGGATGTAAACAACATCAAAGAAGAAATACGGGCACTGGAACATTTTCTGCAGGGGAAGAAAGCCAGCCTTTGGGACTTCGGTCACCCCATGCCCCCATGATCACAATTTCCCAGCTACTGCCCAAGACTCTGGGAACCTGACTCTACGCACCCCAGCTCCTGTGGTCAGGAAGTCCCTCCTAGTGTCTAACCACCATCCTGCTGGCTGTAGGCATCCCTCCCTCTCCCAGGCCTCCCTCACCTTCATGGGCTCCGTCAGGGAGAACTGGGGCTGGCAGGGTGGACGACTATAGACCAGGATGGTTCGGACGACGTACGGCGGTGGAATCGTCTGCACATTCTCTGTGACTGGCAGCTCGGTCTTCTGTTGGCTGCGCCGCAGGGATGGGGGACAGGTCAGAGCACACCCTGGTAGCACACCCCTATTGTCACCCTCAGAGAGCCCAGCTCCTCACCGTGTATGTGAGGCCCCACCTGACCCCTCCCAAGTTCACTGTTGCCTCTGAGCCTTCCCACATGCTGTTCCCTCTGCCCCAGCACCTCCCCAGCTTCGCCTTTCTGCCTGACCTCTCCTGCTCCATCAGAGGTTTTGCTGACCCCAAAGCTAGGGCCTGCTCAGGCCACCCTCAGCATCCTGAGCGTCCCCCATCACTGTGTTGAGCTGGACCTGCCCTACCAGGCCAGGAGACTCTGAAGCAGGGACCAGATCTTATACGCAAAGTCACTGCCCAGTTCCCCACTCAGCCACAGATGGTTCTCACACTGAGTACAGGGCACTAGGCAGGTAGAGGGCTAATGTCCTTAATATGTAAAAAACAAATCTGATCACCAACAAGAAAAAAGCCGACATCCCCCTAGAAAAACAGGTAAAGGGAACCAATAGACAAATTCACTGAAAGAATACTGAATGGCTTAAAAATGAATGAAAAGAAAAGCACAGCAAAATAAGATGTGGCCTCTTCCCACCTATCAGATGGGCAGGACCTTCAGGCGTGTGAGCAACCCCGGTGCTGGGGGAGGTAAACAGGGTTAATTTCCTGGGAAAGTGCTTTGGCAAAGTCTAGCAAAATTAAAAACACACACCACCTTGTTCCAGCCTGTTCTCCATTAGGAATTTACCCCATAGATTCACTTCCAAAATCTGCTGAGATGGGCAAAACAACCTCCTTGGCTACCATCAAGGGGCTGGCAAAAACAGGGCTTAGAATACTTGGGCCCACAAGCTAAGAACCTTTTTCATTTTTAAACCGTTGGGAAGAAAGAAAACCAAAAGGAGAATATTTTGTGACAATCAGAAATGTGAAATTCAAATCTGTGCCTGCAAATAAAGTTTTATTGGCACACGGCCACGCCCACTTGCGTACCTATGGTCTGTGGCTGCTTTCTAATTAAAATGGGCAGAGTCTGGTCGCCAAGACAGAAACGATGTGGCCAACAAAGTCAAAAATATTTACTATCTGGTCCTTTAAAGAAAAAGTTGGCTGCCTCCAGGTTAAAAGAAAGTAGTGGGTCTTCCCTGGTGGCGCGGTGGTTGGGAGTCCGCCTGCTGATGCGGGGGACGCGGGTTCGTGCCCCGGTCCGGGAGGATCCCACGTGCCACGGAGCGGCTGCGCCCATGAGCCATGGCCGCTGAGCTTGCGCGTCTGGAGCCTGTGCTCCACAGCGTGAGAGGCCATGGGGGTGAGAGGCCCGCGTACCGCAAAAAAAAAAAAAAAAAGTAGTGGAGGGACTTCCCTGGTGGTCCCGTGGTTAAGAATCCGCCTACCAATGCAGGGGACACAGGTTTGATCCCTGGTCTGGGAAGATCCCACATGCCGCGGAGCAACTAAGCCCGTGCACCACAACTACTGAGCCTGCGCACTACAACTACTGAGCCCATGCATTGCAACTACTGAAGCCCATGTGCTCTAGGGCCCGCATGCTGCAACTACTGAAGCCCATGCACCTACAGCTCATGCTCCGCAGCAAGAGAGGCCACCGCAATGAGAAGCCTGTGCACTGCAACAAAGAGTAGCCCCCGCTCGCCGCAACTAGAGAAAGCCTGCGCGCAGCTACAAAGACCCAGCGCAGCAGTCAATCAATCAATCAATCAATAAGAAAGTAGTGGAGAACCACTGGGCTGTCAGAGAATAACACAGAGGGCGAGATTTGAGAAGGAACCTCTTTTGCAAAAACGCTTCCGGACAGGTAAGTGAGCAATTGTTCCAGTGAGAAAGGGTGAGAACGGAAGGCTTTAGGCCTCCCTAAAGGACTATTTCTGGGCTGTCTGGAGCTTTTACCCAGAAGGGGTTCTTCTCTTCAAAGGTGAACAATAATTTCCCCATGGGGGACTTACATGAGGCTGAAGAGACCTTCCAAATCTGGTGGGAATGCTAAGGAGAGCAGAGCAGCGCATGGGTGGGCAGGGGTGGGTGGCTTCCCTCCTGATGCCGGGAGAGCGCAGGTGCCTCTGAGCCGGTTGCCAGGACACACGCTGTGTGACCCTGTCCCAGTCGCTTGCCCTCTCTGAGCCTGCTTTCCCTCAGCACAGATCATAAACTAGGGGGCTGGCATCAGATGCCCTGAAGGCCCTTAGTGATTCAAAGCCCCCTTTCCCTCAGGGCTAGGGCCATTCTCCTCATGGAGAGAGCCATGGGTGTCCCTGTCCCCCTCCCCTCATTACTGTTTTCTTTGTAACTCACAGGGATCATATCATATTTAAGTTCTGGGCTGCAGTGAGCCTTTAATGTTCAAGTTAATATAAAATGTGCTATGCCCAGGTTGGAGGGGCTGTAGCAATGATTGTGACTTTTCAGTCACATACGGACACTTGCTGAGCACCGACTGTGTACTTAGCCCTTCATGAAGTGTTCCCCAGGTGGATGCATTTTTGACATCCAGAGTCCAAATCAGCTGTTTTTGCTTCTGTATTCTGACTTTATCTTCACAGCGACCCTGTGGGGCAGGAGGTTTTGTGGCTCTCATTTTACAGATGAAGAAACTGAGGCTCAGAGATGTGGCTGGCCCAAGCCTGATGTGGCAGAGCTGGGATCTAGACCTGAGCCAGGCCGAGCCAGGCCGCTCCCCGGGGCTCCCTGTGTGGAAAGGATACTGAAGGTGGAGCAGGAGGCCGTCTCCAGGTCGTAGAGGCAGCTGCAGAGTTCTCGGGGATCAGAGGTCAGGCCGGACAGCTGCAGGGAAGCATGGGACTCAGCGAGGTGCTCCCTCAGCCCCAGGGGACCCCAGGGCACCCAGCCCTGCCCCAGCCTCACCCAGGCAGTGTCATCGTTCACCACCACCAGCGCGAACTCGTGGCTCTTGTCAATCTTGTGTTTTGTCCGCACGAACATCTCGATCATTTTCTGGGAGACGTTGAGGGCATTGGTTTTGGAGCTGGGGAGGGCCAGAGGGTGACCGGGTAGTCAAGGCCCAGGTCATGCGGCAGTGGGGGCAGCAGAGCCCAGCCGCGAACCCAGCCTAGCTGACCCCCCCTCCAACTCTTGCCCTCTCCGATGGGTCCCTCTGGCCAGCCTGGGTCTCACATCTGATCTGTGGGAGGCACCCCACCTCTGCTCAGCCGCGGGTCATCACGAGTGCCAGGGAGGGCAAGGCGGGCTCGTCCTCAGGCCCCATCCAGGCCCTGCTGCCTGACCCCAATGAGACTTAGCTGCTCAGGGGCAAGGGTTTTGGAGTCCGCCAGGCCTTGGTCTGAATCTGGCTCTGCCCATTTGCTGGGAGGCCTCGGGCAAGTCATTTTGCTTCTTGGAGTTTCCGAGTCATGGCTGTGACCTGGGTGGCGTGCGATCGCTCTCAAGTGCTTAGAACACAGCCCCGGTGGGCCGCAGCTGTATCATTACCAGTTATCACTGCTACTCTCCAATACCGCCAGGCCCGGGGGGTGAGTCTGAGAGAGACAGCCCTGCGTTTTTTGGGCTGGGCCCTTCCTAGCCATAGCTGCAAGCTCAAGCCCCCAAATATTCCTCTCACCTATTTAATGACTCTAGCTTTGGCAGCGACATTTCCTCCGACAGGTCCAGGCAGATGATCTGCAATGAAGTTGAAGGGTGGTGAGAGCTGTGACTAGCAGCACCGGGCGACTGAACATTAATGCAGGCCCCCACGCCACTCTGCTGGCCCTCTTCAAGCAGCCCCATTGGAAAAGGCCATATGATGACTCCCAATTCCCAGCTAAGCCATCCACTTTAGAAGGAGGCAGCTGAGGGAAAAGAGCACTGGACTAGGAGTCCAGGTTGATGAGTGAATAAACAAACCAGAGAACATTCAACACAGAAACAAGAAAACAAGGGAATAGTGGGATGAATTGTGGCTCTCTAAAAGATAGATCCACCTGGGACTTCCCTGGTGGCGCGGTGGTTTAGGAATCCACCTGCTAATGCAGGGGACACGGGTTCGAGCCCTGGTCCGGGAGGATCCCACATGCCGTGGAGCAACTAAGCCCGTGCGCCACAACTACTGAGCCTGCATGCCACAACTACTGAAGCCCGCACGCCTAGAGCCTGTGCTCCAGAACAAGAGAAGCCTCCGCAATGAGGAGTCTGCGCGCCGCGACGAAGAGAAGCCCCCGCTCGCCGCAACTAGAGAAAGTTCGCACGCAGCAACAGACCCAATGCAGCCAAAGATAAATAAATAGATTTAAAAGATATATCCACCTGGAACCTCAGAAAGTGAAATTATTTGGAATTAGGGTCTTTGCTGATGCAATTAAGGTAAAGATCTTGAGATAAGATCATTCTGATCTAAGAACAAGTGTCCTTATAAAAGAAAAGAGTGGGGACTTCCCTGGCAGTCCAGTGGTTAAGACTCTGCGCTTCCACTGCAGGGGGCACGGGTTTGATCCCTGGTCAGGGAACTAAGATCCCGCATGCCGCTCGGCCAAAAAAAAAACAAACAAAAAAAAGAAAGAAAAAAAAGAAAAGAGAAGACTAGGAGACACAAAGGGGAAGGCTATGTGAAGACGGAGACAGAGATTGCAGTGATGCAGCCACAAGCCAGGGAACGACTGGAGCCACCAGAGGCTGGAAGAGTTAAGGAAGCCTCCTCCCCTAGAGCCTGCAGAGGGAACGTGACATGTTCATTTCAGACTTCTGGCATCTGGAACTGTGAGAAAATGAATTTCTGTTGTTTTAAGCCACCGAGTTTGTGGTAACCTGTTGTGGCAGCCCTAGGAGACTAGAACAAAGGGATTGTTTTCCAGAGTGGATCCTAAAAGACGATGTGTAACCCAAGGTTCCCTAACACCTCGAAGCCACTGGTCAAGCCCCCCACTTACCACTTTCTCTGGACAGTTGACCCTTGGCGTCCGCACCTGGACCTCTGGGGCTGGTGGAGGCACCTGCCACGGCTTGGGACCGGCTCCGGGAGGGTTGGCGGTCCCGTCGTCAGCACTGGCCGCCTCACCCTCGCCCTCGCTGCGGCTGCCCACACTGGCCTGGGCCCCCAGTGCCCGGTCCTCCGCCCCCTCAGGGTTGGAGCGAGTGCGGGGTCTGGGCTCAGCTGACTGCTCCTCTTCCTCCTCCTCCTCCTCTTCAGCGGGACTACTGGGCTCTGCCACCTCCATGGCTCCTGAGTGGCTGGATGGAGCAGGTATGGGGGAAGCCAGGATCCTTCCCTTAGGGTTTTTAAAAGCATTTGGTTATTGGGCAGGAGAACAGGGCATGAGTCGCTTACTAAAAGTAACTCCTCTCAGGGCCTCAGTTTCCTCATCTGTAGGATGGGTGCCTTTAACACTTATCAGCCCAGCATCCACGCTGACTCGAGATAACAGTCTCCCATTTTTTTTCTGTAGGGCTAACCCCTTCCCTCCCCCTTTTGGCTAGTGAGCCACTGGGAACGGCTCAGAGGTAGGGACAGAACCCAACACACGCCAGTGAGGGGCAGCTCTGAGGCTTCCAATAGTGCTGTTAGAGAAAAGGAACTCGTCAGAGTTGCAAAGCTGGGAAGTTACAAGTCGAGAGCTGCTAGGAGCCTCTTTTGCCTCCAAGAAGGAAAACAGAGCTTGCCTGTAATGATGCTCACCCAAAAAACGACAGATACACTTCTGAGCACCTGAATCCAGCTATGCCTAAATTCCCTTTCTTGCTTAAACCAGATTGAGTTGGGTTTTTTGTTACCTGAAACTGAAGAGGTCTTGGTGAATAAAAGAATAATAACTTCTAGGGTTCCCTCCTCCGCAGCGGAGCGCTGGCTGCCTAGGGGGTGTCTGCACACGGAAGGGGAGCAGATCTGGTATTACAATTCCTCTGAGGAAAAACAGGACGCTAGTGGAACAGTTTGCCCATCTGGGCAATGGGTGCGGGCTGCCGGGGATGGTCTCTGAGCCTTGCAGTCCCCACAACCTCTAAGGAAAACACAGCTTAGCTGCAGCAAGAGGGATGGAGGCTAGACTACAGGAGAAACCAGAGCTGAAGGCGGAAACCTCAGGGCAAGTGAGGGGCTGAATTTGTGGGGCTAGGGAAGTGGGGCCTCTAGGGACGGATCCCGCACGCTTTCACCACCCAACTCCTGCTCACCGTAGCGTGAGCCTGCCTCCGACTCAGCAGCAACTCGCTAGGAAACCGCCATCTTTACCAGCCGGAAATGGTACGGCGCGGCCGCCACGCCTCCTGGGAAATGTAGTTCAGCAGGCAGCAGGCCTAGAGGAGAGATGTATGGGACGAGGCTGGAGAGCCTTGGAAGCTGATAGGCTGATACTGTTCTAGGAGGTGGGGTTTGGATTGTGATAGACTGGAGAGGAGCTGAGGGGGGCGGGATCTGGAATGTGATTGGCTAAAGTCAGATAAGGTGGAGCTTTTATGTTTCTGGCATATTCGGACTGTGCGGGTCAGCGTTTCTACCATAACAAGGCAGAGTGGAGTTGGGCTTTCAATGGGATAGTCTCAGAAAGATGCAGAAGTCCTAGTTTGCAGTGTGATTAAATGTAGCGGGACTGAGTTGGGTGGGATTTAGAAGAGGTGGGGCTGATTGGTGATTAATAGAGTTGACTGAACCTCAGTGAGGGGTTTTTGCGGCAGAGGTGGGCGAGGTCCAGAGCCCAAGGGCCCTCCCAATTATTTAATTCTGCTCCTTATTTCACAGATATTTGCAAAAAATAAAAAATGCCAAGCCAGAACTATTTCAAACCACCCTTCCTTCTTCATGCACAGTTCTCCCTTCAGCTCCATAACCATTTAAAAACTGAGCCTCAGTTTCTTTATTTGTTAAAGTCTGCTAAGCCTGTCCACATCAGCCAGGCTCTGGTTCAGTGACAACCCAGAGGGGCTGTGGAAAATGAGCCTTGAAGGATGGAGAATTTGCTAGAAAAACAAGAGAAGGAAGGTCATTCCACGCAGAAGAAACCACCTGGGCAAAAGTCTGGAGGCTTTGAAGAGCCTTGGAGTGGTGGAACCTTTCACAGGTTAATATGGCCAGAGCAGAAGCTAAGAGTGAGAATTTCAATGCCGCGGGTACCCCCAAGTCAGAGAATTGCAACTTCTCTCGCTACTACCTTTGGGGACACAGAAACAGGAAGATTCAGCCTCATAGCTTCTGTCAGTGGGAGCAGGAAGATTCAGGCTATCCCAGGCTCTGCACAGTTTACACAGAAGTGCAGAAGCAAGGAAGGTGTGTTTCAGGCAGAGGTTAAGGCATGGCCAAAGGCACCAGGGTGTGAGAGAACTGAGAAACTTCAGCTGTTCACAGAGGAGGTTATAGCGGCTAGAGTGTGGAGTACACATTGGTGCCAGCCTCAGGCATAATTTTCTTAAAGACCTTGAATGCCAGGCTGAAGAGCTTGAAATGTTTCCCAAGGGCAATGGGGAGCTATGGAGGGTGTATGAGCCAGGTAGGTGAACAGTGAGATCTCTGCGGCCTTGGTGGGGAAGGGAGTGGAGGGATGGCTGGGGAGCCCAGGGAGGGAGCTGGGCTGGTATCCAGGTTGGGGAGGAGAGGCTTGGGCTGTGACTGTGGATGGAGATGAGGAGGAGGCCCTTTAGAGGTGGATGCAGGAAAAATGAGCAGGATGTAGGGACCATCTGGGCTCTGAGGAATCCAGCATTTATGGAGAAGAAACAGTAGCTGGCAGAGGAAGCAGAGATGGGATGGTCAGAGGTAGTAGGGAACAAGGAGGGTGCCTTATGATTCAGTTCCCGATGGTGCCTGGCCATGTGCAAATAGCTTGTTAAAATTTCTATAACACTGGAATATATGTATACACACACACACACACAATATGGAATATTACTGAGCCATAAAAAAGAATGAAATAATGCCATTTGCAGCAACATAGATGGACCTAGAGATTATCATACTAAGTGAAGTGAGTAGACAAAGACAAATACCATATGATATCACCTATATGTAGAATCTAAAAAAAATGATACAAATGAACTTATTTACAAAATAGAAATAGACTCACAGACATAAAAATCAAAATTATGGTTACTGGGAATTCCCTGGCGGTCCAGTGGTTAGGGCTCTGCACCCTCACCGCCAAAGGCCCAGGTGAGGGCCTGGGTTCAATCCCTGGTCGGGGAACTAAGATCCCACAAGCTGTGTGGCACGGCCAAAAAACAAAGGAGGGGGGACAAAAAAAGAAAAGAAAAAAAATTATGGTTACCAAAGGGGAAGGGAGGAGGGAGGGATAAATTAGGAGTTTGGGATTAATAGGTACATACTACTATATATAAAATAGATTTAAAAAAAACAAGGACCTATGTATGGCACAGGGAACCATATTCAATATCCTGCAATAACCTATAATGGAAAGAACCTAAAAAAGAATAAAAAAGAATGAAAAGAATAAAATCACTTTGCTTTACACCTTAAACTAATACAACATTGCAAATCAACTATACTTCAATAAAAAGTTGTTTGTTTTAAAAAAAACAAACTCCCATGACACTGTAGGAAGATATAGAAATTGAGGCTCAGAGGGGATCATCACTTGCTCAGGGGTACCAATCCCAGGTCTGTCTGTGACTTGAAGTGGAATGAGAACTCTGACCCTGACACTGAAGATATAGGCAGAGGAAAGAAGTTCACAGGGGAGCCAGATGGAGAGCCTCAGCCCAGGGGAGCATTCTAGCTTCCGAGAAATAACATCCAAGGGTCAGAGATGGAGGAGCCATGGGCTTGGAAGCAGAGGCGAGGAGGGACTGACATAGTGGGAGCTGGACATATGTCCTCCTGCTGGGGCTGGAGGAAGCTGCTGTCCTTGAAGAGGAAACTGCACAATAACAAGTCACATGGCCGGGGAGTGGGCTTCCTGTTTCCTGGCTCCTCCCAGGCTGGCCTTGGCCAGGCCAAGCCTGAGTAGGCAGTGGCCAGAGTGACCCCAAGAGTGTCCAGGGACTTGGTTTTCTGACCAAGGTGCCCCCAGAAGAACAGGGAATTAGAGCGGGCTGAGGGGACCAACCCCCAGGATTGGAATCTCTGGTTCAGGAGAGCCCTGGGGAGGAGAGAGGACTGTTGAAGTCCTCATCCCAAGCCCATATAGGGGAGGGAGGGGAGCAAAGAGGTAGTGAAAAATAAAGGAGGCAGAAAAGAAAGACGAGGTGAGGGCAAATTTGAGAGGTTGTGAGCTGACCGTCAAGGGAGGCATTCAAATCAACATTGATAACTCAAGATCCTTTCGGAGAAGTGAAATCAATGCCTATATCACAGAACAGGAAATTGAGGCTATCATTTGCTTTGAGCTGAGATCAGGTGGTGGTTTTAGGGGGTGAGGAAGGAGGAGGATTCAGGGGACCCTGATTTCTGGATAACAATGAGTGCCAGGGCCACACGGCCCCGAAGCCGGCGAGGGAGGCACGCCGCTCTGCCCGTAAGTGTCCCCCCTCCCTGCCACACCCAACTCTGCGAGACCCCAGGACCCAGACCTGCCTGGCTTAGAGCTCAGCTCTGGGGATCATTTGCAGGGTGAGCTAGACCCTGTGGCAGAGAGTTCAGAAGAGGCTGAGGCAGCCAGTGGGAGCTCCGAGCCGGGCCCTGTGCCATCTCAGGATAGCTGCAAGCCAGAGCCGCTGGGCCCTGAGGCGGAGGCCAAAGGGCAGGGCCTGGAGAGCAGGTAAGGCCCACTTGGTCTGTGTCCCCCACTGCAGGCCCGGCACATCTTTCCCACCCATAGATCTGTTTATGTCCCTCCCCTACTCACACACACGCCATGGCTCCCATTGCCCTCAGTCTGACTTTCAAGGCCCTGCATGATGCAGTCCCAGCCTTGTTACAAAGCCTCTTTGTGTTAGCTACCCCAGATGACCCCATTTCCAGATCTTTCCATCTCTCACCTCTTCACAGGACTGACAAAGAAGTTGATGGGGACTCTAGCAGGGGACCTGCTCCAGCCCCCGAGGGGCCCTATGAGCCTGCCCAGGAAGCCCACCAGGCCCCAGAGGCAGCCCCATGGGACAGGGAGAATGTCCCCTCTGGACCCAGAGCCCCTGACGTGTTTCAGACTCTCCAGCAAGCTCTGAGCTCTCTGGAAGCGGCTGTTGCTGCCTGGCGCCACCAGCCCCCAAGATGTCCTGGGCCGTTGGAGGCAAAGGACAGAAGCGAGGGGGGACCAAAGCCCTGCTTGGAGCAAGAGCAGGCTGGGAGCTGCCAGCGGGATGCAGCCCGATTGACTGAAAGGAATGCCTGGTTGCGTTTGGCCCTGAGCAGCCGTGAGGACGAGCTGATCCGCACACAGAACTCCCTGAAGGCCTTCCAGGCTGAGAAGGAGATGCTGCAGAGAGAGGTGAGTGGGGCAGGCCTGCCTCCCAGGGCTCCCTGGTGGGAGGGAGGCAGCAGGCCTGTTGTAGGACACATTCAATCATTTGTTCATTTGTAAAGCTTTTGTGGAGGCTTGGCTGCTGAACCCCAAAGAGACAAAGGTCCCTTGCAACCTTAGTTAAGGTGATCAGAGAGGCCCAGTGAGGAGGCGGCGACACTTGAATGAAGACCACAGGGGGGCAAGGGAGGAACCATGCAAGGAGCTGGGGAAGAGCATTCTAGGCAAAGGGAACAGCATATGCAAAGGCCCTGAGGTTGGAGTGTGATTACTGTGTTCAACGAACAGTGAGGAGGCCAGTGTGGGGCTGAGCAGGAGGAGACAAGGGTACGGAGGTGGTGGGAGCAGATCCCGGAGTGCCTTGCGGGCTGCAGGGAGGATTTGAGCTTTTGCTCTGAGTGAGGTGGGAGCCACAGAGGGTTCCGAGCAAGCAAGGGTGGAGACCAGATGCAGGCATTCACAGGCGCCTTCTCACCACCGTGGGAGGAACAGCTAGTGGAGGGAGAGGCTGGAATCTTGGAGATCCAGGAGGAGGCACTGGTCCAGACATGTAAGGGATGGAAGCTGTGGAGGTGGTGAGAAGTGGACAGATTCTGGGTGATGCTGAAAGTGGAGCTGGCAGGTGGGGTGTGAAAACTGGAGAGGGGTTGAGGACGAGCCCTGGGTTGGGAGCCTAGGAGACTGGAAGTGAGCCATAGGGAGCCTGCGGGAGGGGCAGGTTTGGTGGGAGGGAGACCAGGGCTGTTTGGGCCTTGATCAGCTCAAAATGCCATGAGCCACCCACACGGGGCATTAAAGGGACAGTTCTGTGTCCAATTCCAGAGCCCAGGGGATGTCAGGGTAGGAGGGACACAGGAGGTGAGACTTGGGGCTGCGGGAGCCCAGCATGAGGAGTGGGGCTCATTTCCCTACAGAGTGGAGCACATTTACCAGCTGGCAAAGAGGAGTCTTTTTAAAAAAAATTTACCCACTCTTTTTTTTTTTTGCGGTACGCGGGCCTCTCACTGTTGTGGCCTCTCCCGTCGCGGAGCACAGGCTCCGGACGCGCAGGCTCAGTGGCCATGGCTCACGGGCCCAGCCGCTCCGCGGCATGCGGGATCTTCCCGGACTGGTGCACAAACCCGTGTCCCCTGCATCGGGGCAGGCGGACTCTCAACCACTGCGCCACCAGGGAAGCCCTTTACCCGCTCTTTAACCCCCGCTCTGGCAACCACCAACCTGTTCTCTGTATCTGTGAGTTCAATTTTTAAAAGTTTTGATTGATGGATGGATCAATTGATGGATTGATGCCGGGCCGCACGTCTTGCGGGATCTCAGTTCCCCGATCAGAGATTGAACCCCGGGTGGAGTCCTAACCCCTGGACTGCCAGGGAATTCCCTTGTTTTACTTTAGACTCCACATATAAGTGAGGTCATACAGTATTTGTCTTTATCTGGCTGATTTATTTCACTTAGCATAGTGCCTTCAAGGTCCTTCTATGTTGTCACACATGGCAAGGTTTCTTTTTTTACGGATGAATAATGTTTCATTGTATAAATGTATATGCCACATCTTCTTATCCATCTCAACCATCAGCGGACACTTAGGTTGCTTCCATGTCTTGGCTCTTGAAAATAATGCTGCAATGAACATGAGGGTACAGATGTCTTTTCGAGTTAGTGTTTTGGTTTCTTTTGGATAAATACCCAGAAGTGGAATTGCTGGATCATGTGGTCCTTCTATTTTTACTCTTTTGAGGAAATGCCATGCTTTTTTTCCATAGCGGCTGCACCTATTTACATTCTCACCGATGGTGCATGAGGGTTCCCTTTTCCCCACATCCTCGCCAGCACTTGTCATCTCTTGTCTTTTTGACGCTTGCCATTCTAACTGATGTAAGGTGGTATCTCATGGTGGTTTTGATTTGCATTTCCCCAAGGATCAGTGATGTTGAGCGTCTTTTCCTGTACCTGTCGGCCATCTGTATGTCTAAGGAAAGAGAAGTCTTGAGTGGCTGAGTGACTTGTGCAAGGTTATACAGGGAGGGGTTTGGCAGGATGAGTGTCTGGGGGTCCTACCTTCCACCTGGGGCTCTTGCCACTGCTCCAGGAACAGGTCTTAGGGAAGGATGGTGGGTGGTTTGAGCACCCAGGCCTGACATCCCCCATTCCCCCACAGGTCCAGGAGCTGCAGGATTCCCTGCTGAGGCTGAGGCCCTTCCCACCTCCCTCCTGTGACCAAGCAGGCGGCTCGGGTAGTGGTTCCAGCAGCTCTGGGGTTGATGGGGAGACCTGGGGCACTCAGGTGAGTGTGGGAAGCTGAAAATCATGCATGATCTTAAGATCCTTAGGATTCAGGGCCATGAGACCCAAATCCTGGTCATGTGATCCAATAACTTCTGGGGTTGGAAAAGACCTAAACCCGTGATGCTGGGCTCTCAGTGACAATCTGGGTGAATCAAGTCACCTCCTTCTGGCAGGATCCCTTCTCCCTGGCTCACCCCCTGCTCCGGCGCCTCCAGAGTGATTCCAGCACCCAGATGCTTGGGTCTCTCCCCACCCAGCTCCTTGCCCCCGAGATGCACATCATGGAAGCCCAGATGGAGCATCTCCAGGGGTAAGAGCCACAAATGCTGAGCTCATAAGGGCACTGGTGCCTCCCAGCTGGGTTATAAAGCCAGGAGTCTGGAGCTGGATTTGGGGTGGGGTGGGGAAAGGTGGAAATCAACTGGGTTCTAACTGCCCTTCAAGGCCTCTCACTTTGCCTCTTCCCCACCTCTGGAGGCAGGAACATTGAAAAGCTCAAATGCTTCAACCGTCTGCTGTCAGCTGTGCTCCAGGAGTACAAGGGCCGGTGTGAGGGCCTCAGCATGCGGCTGGGCCAGCGGGAGGCTGAGGCCACTGCATTGCGTCTAGCCTTGCAGTATAGGTCAGTGCACCCTGCCCATGATATCACTGACTGGGAGGGAAATGGGTGTCCTCAGAGGATAGCCCCAATCCCCAGAGAGAGACAGAGTCCTCGCAGGAAAGTACTTTCCCTCACCACGGAAGTTAACTTAAGGCAGTTTTAGTCCAAGAGTGCTGAAGGAGTTTACAAACTCCCAGGGGTGGGGGTGGGAGGAGTAGTGAGGGGTCCAAGAGCAAGTGAGGATGTCACCTACACAGCAAGATGGGTGTCCTGGAGCGCTCAGAACTGGTGTCCCACAGTGAACACTGTGAGGAGGCATATGGGGCCTTGCTCACTCTTCGGAAGGCAGACTCAGGAGCAGGAGAAGAAGCCTTCATGGATGACTTGGAGGCGGCTGAGAAGGAAGCTCAGAGGCTTCTGGTGCAAGAGGAGGCTGCCATGGATGGAGGGATACTGCAGGATCCACGTCCAAGGTACCCCTGGGAACCCTGGGGACTGGGTGGGCCAATGAGTGGGGCTCTGATCGGAGAAAACTGGCCAGAACTGGCCACATGTTGGGGATTGGTATGGCTCCTATGGTTGGCATGAGGTCTGCTGGAGTTGGCTGGTTGCTACACAACAACGTTGGCACAGTGATGACAGCCATTGGGGTTGGTATAGGACCCACCAGAGTTGGCATGAAGATGGATGATGGTGCCCACTGATTAGAAAGGGCATGATGGAGCTTAATGGGGTTGGCTTGATGTTGGTACCCACTGGTGTTGGCATGATGCTGCCTGACAGGGTTGGCACGTTGAGTGATGGTCCCCATTGGGTTGGTGTGATGGCATCCACCATGGTAACGTGAGTGACTGTGCCCATCGGCATGATGGTGTTCATCCATCATTCATCACTGATGGCTGATGTTGCCCATTGGGGTTTACATTATGGTACCACCATGTTGGTTTGACCATGCCCAGCATAGATGGCATAGGAAGGACCCATGATGGTCAGCAAGATGGAAGCTGATGAAGCCCACCAGGGTTGGCACGAAGTTAGCACAACCATGTCCAGCAGTGTTGACATAGGCCCTTCTTCTGTTTCCTGTAGCCCCGAGGGCAGCAGTGTGGATAGGCCCACACCACAGGAGGTGGCTATACAGCTCCAGGGCTACGTCCAGCGTCTTCAGGAACGCCGTGCTCTGGTGAAGATTCCCCCAGAGCCTGGTCCCACCTTGGCACCCATGTCCGCTGTGCCCCGTGCAGAAGCCATGGTGCAGGCCATTCTGGGGACACAGCCTGGCCCAGCCCTGCCCCGGCTGGAGAAGATGCAGATCCAGGAGGACCTGGTGGCCACACGGGTACACATGGGCTGTGGCCACTGTGTCAGTCTTTCCTGGTGGGACCAAACCCTTTGCTGAGTCTGAGAGAGATGTGATTCAGGCACCAAGTAGCAAGGGAGAGTTTTGCTGGGCTGGGGACAAGCTTCCTGGAGGGAGGAGAGTTGGAGCTGGGGTTTTGAGGGATGATTAGGAATTCGTCCTCTGGAATTCAGTTTCTCACAAGACTTCCAGTCTGGCTTTCCAAAATGCCCCTCCTATGGAAAAGAGATAGGGGCAGGGGACATAACCTGGGGGTTATGACCTGGCATGAAAGCTGAGGTTTTGAATTTGGAGAGACTCAGACACTTCCACTGAACTGCTACTTGACCTTGTCTAATCTACTTGCTCTCTCTGAACTGCCATTTCTACAGCTGTAGTTTTCATGGATGATATTTCCCATCTTGCAAGATCATGGCGAGTGTTGGGGTTCTTGCCTGACCTGCTCTCAGTGGGCGCCTCCTAGAGCCTCATTTTCCCCAACAATTGACCCTAGAGGTGCAAACCCTCTACCCTCTCCTTGGTCTCTTAGGAGACCCTAGCAGACCTGATGCTTCGGCTACAGCTGGTGCGGCGGGAGAAGCGGGCTCTGGAGCTGCGGGAGGCTGCCCTCCGAGCCCAGGGCCCAGCCCACGTGCTCCTGCTGGAGCAGCTGCGCTGGGAGCGCGCAAAGCTCTGGACTGGTGGGGCCAACAGCAGTGGTGGAGACAGCAGTGGAGGAGGGAGCAGTGGAGATGAAGAGGAGTGGTCCCAGGTGAGTGGCCCTGCCTGGACCTGATAGGGATAGCAATATATTACTGGCTACGTGGTCCTGGTTAATCATAGCCCCCTTTGAGCCTGTTTCCATTTCTACACACAAAAAAAGGAGTTGAATGTTTAAGCTGCATGTTTCTTTCTTTGACGGTATTTAGCCCAATAAGCCCCAAGGGATTTAGTGTCTTCCAGTCACACCTGTGCCTCCTCCTTCCCACCCCCAGGCTGATTCATTTTCCCCCTCCAGCTTCCTTCCTGAGGCTTTCCTTTTTGCCCCTTACTGTCTAATCATGTCTGTCCTCTGCTTAAAGCCTTAGCAGCTTCTGGAACCCTCCTTTGAATCATCTCTCCTACCTCCAAGGCTTTGTAAGTGCTGTGCCCCTGCCAGGAACACCAGTCACTTTCTAATTAAGTCCTCAACCTCCTACAGGTCTGAGCTCAAACATCACCTCCTCCAGGAAGTCCTCGTGGACTGCCTGTAAATGAGATATTATTTATTCCCCTGTACCTTATTGGGGTACCGTTATTGGGTATTGTACCCTTATTGGGGTATCTCACCAGAGTGGGGGCTCTGTGAGAGCAGGGGCTGTAGCCACCACAATCTGGGCAACTTCGATGTCCAACTTGGGCTGAGCACACACTCAGCCTAGGCCTGTGTCACTACCCTCCCTGCTGCGTCCCACAGGGCCCTCCGGCTGTCCCTGGTGGCAGCAGGGCTGTTGATGGAGGCCAAGTGAGCAAAGTGCAGAACCCAGAAGAGCTAGCCCAGGAACTGTCAGCATCACTCACCCGGTGTGTGCCTGGGTCCTGTGCTGGGGGATATGTGGCCTGGGTCGGGGAAATATGTGAGAGCCCGTGGGGGTGTTGCATACCGTGCAGGGCTGGGTATACACCTGCATACAGTTGTGTTCACATGGAAACATCTTGGGCAGGTGGGTGGGAGGAGGGAAGGAAGACAAGATTGGCTATGGCTGTGAGCCCCTCTCTCTCCACCCCTGTACCAGGGCTCTGGGCCTGCGGGAGCAGCTGCAGTCCTTGCGGGAAGAGCTGGAAGAGGTGGCTCAGAAGGGGCGAGCCAGACGTGCTCAGAGTACTGAGCTGAACAGTGATTTATGCAAAGCTCACAGGTAGGTCCCCCTATGTGACCTCAGAAGCATCCCTGGCTCTCCCTGGGCCTCAGCTTCCCCCCTGTAAGGTGGGTGGCAGCTTCAATCCATTCCACACCTCCTCTGGTGCCTGATGTGTGTCAGCCCCTGCTGAGTGATTCTGGGACCCCAGGAAGACCCAATCTCAAAGAGCTCCCGTCTGGGGCTGGGAGTACATAGCCCGTCTTGGGTGGAATGGGGGGCTGTTTCCTGGCTCATCCTCCTACTCCCTCCAGTGCCCTGGTCATGGCCTTCCGTGGTGCCCACCGGAAGCAGGAAGAGCAACGGCGGAAGCTGGAGCAGCAGTTGGCACTAATGGAAGCCCGACAGGCAGAGGAGCTGGCAGTGCTGGAAGCCACCGCAAGGGCCCTGGGGAGGCCCAGACCGCCCTGCCTGCCTCCCCGGTCAGGAGGGACCTTTCTATAAGCCCTGCTCTGGTTGTGTCTGGACGTGCCAGATAGTTATGGCAGGTCATGTCATAAACTGTTCTAGGTGATGTTATGTCATGTGGCATGACTTTGCATGTTGAGGCGTGTTTGGTGTGATGGGGGCTGATACCTGGGTGTCTGGGGCTTGATAGTGGCCAGGCATTTGAGATAAACTTGGTATCTTTGGCCTGACACCATGTGGCATGTGAAGAGACATGTCAGCAGGGTCATGCCAGAAGCAGCTTGGGCTGTGGGGACAGGATCCCCAGGGCTGGCTGGGGGGATTCAGGGTTCAGTGAGGTTACATAGCCAGAGCTGAAATTCCAACCCTTATCTGTCTCCAGAAGCCCAGGGAGGAGTCCACTGGGGCAGGGCACACCTTCCCCTGCGCACCTCCTTCCCAGGGAAATGCTGGGTTTGGCCTGGCAGATGTTCCCAAGAGGAAGATACCCATATCCCAGAAGGAAGACTGAAGCCTGAACAGTTCAGGGTGTGGAACATTAGCTGGAAGAGCATTGCTCCCTGAGTGAAAGTAGAGGGAGGAGGAATCAGAGGTGGCTTTGGAATTTGCATTCAAAGAATGTGGAGCTAAGGTAAAGGGCCTCTGGGTGGTGAGCAAAGCAAAGGGAAGAAAAGCTGCAAGCAGTCATTCAGGGGGTTTGTACAGCTGTTGATGAGGAACTCAGAGAGGTGCTAATGGTGGGCAAAGAGGCACACTGCCCTCCAGGGCCTGGATGGCCCTTGGCCAGGCTGAGAAGTTGAGTCTTTCACCTGCCAGAGATGTGAGCTGTGGGAGGTGTTAGCGTCAGATTAATAGCAGGCAACTGATTAGCATGTTATTTGCGTAGGCCACACCCCTTGCCCTTCCACCCGGGTCTGGCAGGGTTGGGAAAGGGGGGCTGGGCTCGACCCTGCCGCTCCGGATTAGTGGCCAGCTGTCCCGTCTTGGGCGGTAGCTGAAACTCAAGACGGGGATTAGAAAGATTTTCATTCTCAGCCCGGTGGTGGTGGTGGGGGCGGGGCGCGGGGTTCCAGGCAGCACCTGTGCAGGTGTGTGCGCGGCGTTACCGGCTCTCCCTGGGAGGGCAAGGCTGGCCTGAGGTCGGCGCTAGTAAGCCGCCAGGACTCAACCTGGTCCTCCGGATCCACAGACTCCTCGGGCAAGCGCTGGGGCTGGTGACCTTCGAACCCCTCGTACTCTCTCTGGACCGAGGCGGGCTTTGCAGAAAGCAGGCAAACTCAGGCAGGCAAGGTCGCCAGTGGCCGAACAGAGGAGCCGACTTTACCCCCCTCTTGTCCGTCTCCCTCCCTAAGAGTCTAAGTGATCTTAGCCCCGAGTCCCACCAGGTTGCCCGTGGAGGGGGGGCCCGAGAGGAGACAAGGTCACCTGTAGGAGGGTGGGGAAGGAGTTCGCGCTGGAGGTGGAGGCAGGAGCTGAGGTCGCCATTGGGGGGCGGGGGCAGGTTCCCAGGCCGCCCGGAGCTGGGTCTTGCGGTTCCCACGGGTGCCCCCGCGGCAGATGGGCCCAGGCCTCTTTGTCCCCGGTCCGCGGCCGCTGCAAGGTCAAATGTCACCGCGGGGCCGCGGGCAGGGGTCAGGGGGGCGGGGCAGGACTTCGACCCTCCCCCGGAGGGCCCAGGGTGTCAGGGCGGTGGAGCTACTGGGAGGGGGCGGGGCGGCGGCCGAAGGGTTGGACCAATCCGAGGTTCTGGGATCTGCTGCAGACCTCGCAGTCTCCAACCGGTCCCCAGACCGCCACTTAGGAGCCCCCTTCCTGCAGACTTGTGGCCCTCAAACCCCAGTTCCTTGCTTCCTCCCTTCTCCAGCCCCCCTCTGACTCCTTTCCTTGAGGCTTCTCTCCCTTACAAGTCTCCCTCTCTCATCTCTTCTCTGAGACACCCACCTCCATGTCTCCCCCCACCCCATCAAGGATCCTAGAAAGTCCAGATCAGGGACCTAGGACTCCCGTCCTCACCTCAAAACCCATCCAGCACCCCCATGTTCCCCGGCACCCCCAGAACCAAAGGGTCCTCTCTAACCATCCAGGCCCACCTCCCCTAGAGTGGCTTACAGGGCAGAGAACTCCACTCTAGTCAGACCCATGGAAAGTCCTTGCTCGTGTCTAACCCTAGTCCTTCTTGCTTTCTGTACTTGTTAAAACCTCCCCCACCTCACACCCAGCCAGACCCTCCCCAGAAGGCCCAGAGGCCCAGGGCTGGGCATCTATTGCCTGGCTTCTCCAGAACCTTGGTATCGTCTTAAATGCTGCATAATCTCCAAGCATCTCCTGCCCTAGTCACGGAGGGTGCCCCCTCAGATGTCATCTGGAGAGGGTAATGGCTTTTCCCAAGGACGCTTCCTGAGAGACGAGGGTGTAGGAGCTGGTGGGGGCAGAGGGCACTGCTCTCCTGCCTACAGCCTCAGAGGCCCTGCCACGTGCCCTGGTGTCCAGCTCAGCCCAGGACAGGGCGGGAGATAAGGCCGGGTGCCCGGACCTGCAGGACTCCAAGGTGAAAAGTCACTGCAGGAAGGGCTTTTGCAGCCGGTTAAATGTTAACAGGCCCCGAAACAGAGGCCCAGGTTTCTTTGCCCAGGGCGGCTGGGGTGGCATACAAAGAGTGCTTAATATATGCAATATATGCTGGCTGCCCCAGCCCGGGGTCTTGGGGGGTGTGTGTGTGTGTGTGTATATGTGTGTGTGTGTGTGTGTGTGTGTGTGACGTGGAGGCAGAACGGCAACTGGGAGGCTCTGGGGAGCCTGGAAGAGACATCTGTAGTCCAGCCGGCCCCCGGCCAAGCCCTTTCTGTGAAGCACAGAAAGAAAAGGAAATTAAAGGGGAAAAGGGGCAGGCCCCGCAGGGGTGGTGGGAATTCCTGTCGCCTCCAGCCTCGCTGGGCGGGTGGGCGCACTGCCCACAGAGGCCTGAAATTCTGGCGAAGGCCACCCCCCACCCCACCCCCGCCCCCGACCTCGCGCCCCCGCCGGCCGCAGACCACAACATCCCTTCCCCCCGGAGATTCCGAGCACCAGGTGTTAGCCCAAGCAGAGAAAGGGTGGGGTGGGGGTCGGACGCGGAGACTTTCTGGAAGAGGAAGCAAACACAATCCATCATGCAACTGTGCAAAGAAATGCCCCAGGGTGTGTGTGTGTGTGTGTGTGTGTGTGTGTGTATTGCGCAGGGGCGTGCCCCCCGGGTGCAACCGGCCCCCCATTATTGCTTCTGCCGGGAATGCAGGGGGGTGGTGTCGAGGGGCGCCTCGAGGGCGGCTGAGCTACACAACGTCCAAGGCCGGAGGTGGAGGGGAGGGCCTTAGAGAGACATCTTGGCGAGGCTGCGGAAGGGCAGAGGGCAGCACTGGCCCAGGCTCCCGCCGCGGCCCGGCGGGGGTTAAGGCTGGAGCTGGGCGAGGGCGGGGGTGGGAGTGGAGTGGGAGAGGGAGGGAGAGGGAGGGAGAGGCAGGAGGGTCTGGCCGTGCGGCCCCGCGCTCCGCCCTCGCCCCTCCCGCCGGCCTGGGCGCCGGGCGCCGCGCACGGCCACCCATGTCCTTATAAGGGCGGCCGTCGCCGGGGCAACGAGCGCCCGCCCCCAGCCCGCGGCGCGCGCCCCTGCCCCCGCCCCCACCCCCCGCCCGCCCCGCGAATGGAACGTTGTGTGTCAAACCGGCCGCAGCGCGAGGCCGGCGCGCGGGGTCGGCGGCGGCGAGAGCGAGGCTCGGGCCCAGGCACAGGCCCAGGCCGGGCGGGCGCGGCCGCAGCGGGGGCGGCAGCTCGGGAAGCGCCTGCCCGCGGCCCTGCAGGCCCCGAACGGCCACCGGGGGACCTGGGGGACTCAGGGGGCGCGGTGACCGGCCCCGGCGCGCGCCCGCCGCCCCTCCCCCCCGCCGCGGGCGGCCGAGCAACTTGCGGCCAAACTTTCCCCCCGGCCTCCCGCACTCGGATGGCAGCCCGCTAAGTTGGCCGCAGCCCTCGGCCGAGCGGCGGCCAGGCCAGAGGGCTCCCCCTGCGCAGCCTGGGCCGGGCCATGGCCCGAGCTCCCCCGCCGGGGCCCCAGGGCGGCGGGGCGCGAGTCCCCGGGGCCCCCGGCCAGCACCTCTAGCGCGCCCCCCCGGCCCCGGGCCTGGCCCCGCGCTCGCGTGGGAAAGTTGGCCTGGAACCGGCCCGACCTGTTCCTCCCGGGCGCGCGGACCGGCCGCAGGAAGTTGCTGCAAAACTTTTTTGGGGGGTGCAGCCGGGTGCCCCCGGCGCGCCGGGGCCGGATGCGCGCCGGGTAGGGTCCCCCGGGTCGAGAGGGGTGCCCCGAGGGAAGAGCGCGGAGGGGGCGCCCCGGCCCTGCTGCCCTGGGGCTATGGCCATGGTGACCGGCGGCTGGGGCGGCCCCGGTGGTGGCGGCGGCGGCGACACGAACGGCGTGGATAAGGCGGGCGGCTACCCGCGCGCGGCGGAGGAAGACTCGGCCTCACCCCCCGGCGCCGCCAGCGACGCTGAGCAAGGCGACGAGGAGCGGCCGGGGCTGCAGGTGGACTGCGTGGTGTGCGGGGACAAGTCGAGCGGCAAGCACTACGGCGTCTTCACCTGCGAGGGCTGCAAGAGCTTCTTCAAGCGGAGCATTCGCCGCAACCTAAGCTACACCTGCCGGTGAGCCCCCTATCAGCGCACCGCCGCCGGGCACCCGGCCCCGCTGTGGGCCGGGCCTCTGACCTGCTCGGTCACCTTGGGCCTGGCGCTGACCTTCCCTGGGTCTCCACTTCCCGTCTGAGATAGGGGCACAGATCCTTTTCCCTCTCTCCATTACATTCTTGGGATTGTGTATACTGACGGGGCTGTATCGATGCAGGTCCCCCCTTCAGGTGGTCCCTTGCGGCATCCGCCCTAGTTACTTGCTCCCCCTTCCTCCCTTCCTTTTCTCCGGACAGGGGTCAGCTCCGCGCGGGGAGGGGTTGTGGTGCTGTCAGGGGTGGGTCCCTGACCCCAGGGCATCCCTTCTCTTGGGAATCTCGGCGCGTGGGGTACCCCGCGGGAATCAAACGTGGAACTTGGACTGTGGGGCTCACAGTGTTCAGGGGCCATTGTCTGCGGCCGCGCGGATCGATACGGCGCGCCCTTGGGGTCAAATATCACTTCCAAAGTCGCTCTGACCACCGAGGCTGCGGCGGGAGCGAAACTGGGGTGGCACAGGGCAGCCTTCTTCGCGTGGGGGCCCCTGCTGTGGGGTTGGGCCTGCTCACCGGGGGAACCCCCGCCCCCGCCTCACCCCAGCCCTGGCTCACCCTGGGCTTTGGGTCACCGGAAACTCCTGCTCGAGGTCCGGGTGGGTGGCGGGATTTGACCGCATCTTGGCTGCTCGCTCCCCCACCCCCACCCCCACCCAGGAGTTGGTGCAGAGCTGGGCTCCTGGAAAATCCCTGAAACTTTGGTCCGCTCTGAGACAGGGTGGGCATGAATGTTTCCAAGAAGCAGCCCTGGACTGTCCTAGGTTGGAGTCCCCGCTGACAGGGTGTGGCCGTGCTAGCTTCTCTCCTTAGTTCTGGGGCATTAGGTGTGGGGGGAGAAGCCGCTGGCATTGAGTGTCCAGGCCAGGGCTCCCTTTCCCACCACTCTTTGGTGAGCCTCCTTTTGCTCCATTGACAAGCCCCTACTCTGCATCCTCCAGGAACATGCTTGGGCTCTGTAGAGCCAGTTTGGAGAGTCCCATTTTCCAGATGGGCAAAACCGAGGCCCAGAACGCTCTTGGTGCCTGCCCTGGGTCACCCGGGGAGAGACCCTGCTCCACTTGGGGCTTAGCAAGGGGAACTGTGGGGTTGGGAAGAGAGGGGCAGCTGAGTCTGGGTCAGGGTGTCCCCAGCGAGAGCTGCTGGTGGAGGGCTTGTTGGCAAGGCCACTGGGCGGAGCCCCAGGCACCTGAAGCAGGAGTTTGGCCCCAGGTCCAGCCTGTCTGGGGTGGCTGTGTGTGTGGGGGAGCTGGCTTAACTCTCTTCTCCAGTGCTAACTGGGCCACCAGACTTTGGCCTCATTTTTGCTGCTGGAATAGCTGCCTGCTCTCTGGCCAGGTCTTTAGGGAGGGCAGAGGAGGGGCTCAGGTAGTTTTGGGGTCCCAGAGGCTCCCTGAGAGTGGGAGCAGGGAGCACCAAGGTCGGGGAGAAGGGCCATGGTTTCGGGCTGGCAGGTTCTTCAGAAGGTCTCTGCTGTGTGACCTGGTGAAGTCACTGCTTCTCTCTGAGCCTCAGATTGATTCAGCAAAGTCCCCTCAGGGCCTGGCCTGGGTGATTTGATGCCGGCCCCCTAGAAAAGACCCTAGCTCCAAGCCCAGCCCTCTCCCAGTTTGGGGGAGACACAGGTGTCCCCAGCTTGTGCTGTGTGGGTTGGGCCAGAGGGAGGGATGGTCTGCGGTCCCAGGAGGGAACAAGGGGCTCTGCCTAAGGGTCAGAGAGGAAGGCCACCGGAGGTGGGCCTTGAAACATGAGGGGTTTAGCATATAGAAGCAGAGGGCACTCCTGCAGAGTGTAGCTACAGCAAACACTCAGTGGCAGGTTTGGGGGAGCAGTGATGTAAGATGAGACCACCCAGGCATAGGAGAAGTTAGAGGTGAGTGGGTCTGAAATGCTGGACTGAGGTCAGTGGGGAGCCATGAAGGGTGTGTGAGCAAGACAGGGCTATGATCCAATTGGACTGGAAGCCAGAGCCCAGGGAGGAGGCTGAATTGGACTGTGGGGTTCGGCGAAGCATGTGCTCTTTAGGTGGGATGACAGGTAGAACTTACTGTTTCCTCATCTGGAGGGACAGAAGCTCTGTCCTGACTCTACAGCTGGGGAAGTTGAGGCAGAAGGCTCAGGGCCTCTCCTGAGGTCTGAGGGCCCTGAGCCAGGCTCCTGCCTGCCTGCCTGCCCCAGGCCTGGCTGTTTCCACGCGGCTGCCCAGGACCCTCCCACTGCATGCCTGCTGGGCTTTGTTCTGGTTCTGCCTGAGCTCCCTTTGCCCTAGTAAGGCCTCTTCCTGGGGGCTCAGGCTGGTGGGACACAGGGGCCTGGGCTCAGAGGCTGGCGCTGCAGGACACAGAGGCCTTGCAGAGCCTCAGCTCTCCTAAATCTGCCACTGGGACTCGCAGCTGGGGCTTGGGTCTTGACGCCCTCCCCCCACGCCCCCAATTTCTCCAGAATGAGTGCATTCCATGTAGAATTGGCCTCTGGCCTCCCATTTTCAGATGAGGAAACCAAGGCTCAGTGGAGAAGTCACAGCCCAAAGATCAGGGCTGGGTGTCTGCAGTTGAGATGTGTTTGATTTTTAACTTCATTAAGTGTTTGTTTTACTTTGTGACTGTCTCTAGGTACCCTCTTGGTGCCCAGCTGGGACTCCAGGGTGTCTGCCCCAAGCCTGGGCCTCAAAAGGCCCTGAGCCCAGGGTGGAGAGAGATAGGGAGGGAGCACAGGGGCAGGGGCCGGGGAAAAGGTGCTGGGGACATTTGAAGAACAAAGGCCTGAACCTTCCTGCTAGGGACTGACCCTGGATGGGAACTCATTGCCTCACAGGGCGGGGCCACCTGTCCCATCCCTGGAAGAGGCAACAACAATCCCTGAGGGCCACCCAGAGGAAGCTTCTTGGACTCAGTTAGGAATTGGACGTTCTTGCCAGAGAAGGGGTTTGGGATCTTAAAGGGGTACAGGAGTTCATTTGTTCATTCACTCATTCGTTCGTTCATCGTTTGTTCGTGGTGGCCTTGTGTAGGGCAGTAATGCTGGGGCTCCACAGTCCTGTGACCCCCTAGAGGACTGGCCTGGCTCCTAGTCTCTTAGTCAACTCACAAAGCCTTGCTCCCTGACCATGTTCCTTCTCTGCTCTCACATTGCCCTTGGGACAAAGAACCTGACCCTTGGCCTGACAGTGACCAAGTAAAGTGAAACTATTTAGGCCTTCATATTTTGGCATTTCCAACCTTTTGCCCTTTTTGCCCACTTTGCCTGGAACTGCCTCTGTTTCCCTGGGGAATTTCTGATCATCCTTCAAAACCCAGTTCCAGGGCTTCCCTGGTGGCGCAGTGGTTGAGAGTCTGCCTGCCAATGCAGGGGACACGGGTTTGTGCCCCGGTCCGGGAAGATCCCACATGCTGCGGAGCGGCTGGGCCCGTGAGCCACGGCCGCTGAGCCTGCGCGTCCGGAGCCTGTGCTCCGCAACGGGAGAGGGCACAACAGTGAGAGGCCCACGTATTGCAAAAAACAAAAAAAAACAAAAAAACAAAAACCCAGTTCCAACATATCCACTCTGGTATGCTCTTCATCTGTGGCACTCACCCGAATTGTCCTTTCCTCTTTGCAGGCCTAGCCTCTGTGCCACTTTGGGGCCACTTGCCCAGCCGAGGTTGGTGGGGGGCTGGTGGTTCTCAGGGGCAGCCTTTAAAGGTGTCTCCCAAGGTGGCTCCAGGGGCAGGATGTGGGTGTCACGGTAACCCCCATGGTGACCTCTGCATGCCCACAGGTCCAACCGTGACTGCCAGATTGACCAGCATCACCGGAACCAGTGCCAGTACTGCCGCCTCAAGAAGTGTTTCCGGGTGGGCATGAGGAAGGAGGGTGAGTACCTGCTGGGGTGGTGCAGGCAGGGGATGAACAAATGGCCTGCCCTTTACTCCTTCTTTTGGGGTCTGGGAGCTATGGAGGGCGGGGTCTGGTGCCTGCTAACCTCGTTACCACCAATGATCCTGAGATCCCGTGGGCCTGGGTTTGGCCCTGGGCTGGAGGAATCCAATTATCCGTGGCTGTCTGGTGGCTGCTGCAGAACTGGGATGCAAGGGACTCCCTGACTCCGGCCCATTTTAGAATTGTTCTTCCCCCACCCTCCCCAGGCCCCACCCCGGCCTCAGAGGCAGGTTCCCTGGCCCTGATACCCTGGTGACCCCCCTGCCCTCTAGCCAGGCTACCGCTTTCTGAACAAGGATGTATTTTTTTATTTGATTTGCTTTCCCTCCACCCTCCACCCTCCACCCCCTGCCTTGTGTTTGCCCAAGGCAGGAACTCACCTGACTAAGGCAAAGGGCAGCTTACCTTTCCGCCTGACCGGGGCACTGGGAGCCAGAGGGAGGCCCAGCCTCTTGTCCTTGCCCTGGGGACTTGGGTGGATACACGCGGGGCAGCTGGGTCTAGAACTCCACCAAGCACTCTTAGAATTCAAGTGGAACTCAGAGACTTGTACATGGGTGTCTGGGCTTGGGAGCAGAATCTGGCCCATTTCAGTGGTGGCCCCTGTGCTGGGCTTCATGTCTCTGCCTGGACTCTCATGAGCCAGGCCAGCAGTTCTTCCCTGCATCTAACCTGAGTCTCTCCTGCTCTAAAGATGGTTTCTCCTCTGCTGGGCCTCTGTGGGAGAAGCTGGGACAGCTGCTCAGACTCTTTCTCTTAAGACCGTCTCGTCACTCCCTTTGGTCATTTTAAGTGTGGGGGTGACTGTCTCTCCGCCCCCCCCCCCCCCCGCCAACCTGGATTTTACCTCCACTTGTTGATCTGACCTAAACTCCTGATATACATCTTATCAGGGCTTCAGATCTGTAAAGTCTCGGGGTGGAAATAATAATCTCAGGTCATGCCCCAAGCACAGCCCTATCTCAGGGCCTTTGCACAGGTTGTTCCCTCTGCCTGGAACGCTTGCCCAGTCACCTGCATGGCTTCCTCCCTTGCCTCCTTTAAGATTTGCTCAAACAACACCTCCTCAGAGAAGCCCTCCTGATTACCCTTCGCCATCCCCTCTTTATTTCAGGCCATCTATCTTGCTTTATAATTTACTTGTTCCTCTATCAGGATGTTCTCCTCAAGGTCAGAGACTTTTGTCTGTCTTGGTTTTTGACATATCCCCAGTGCCTAGACCAGCCCCGAAACCCATAAGGTGCTTAATAAATGTTTCTTGGCTTGAGTTACTATCCATTTAGCTCTTACTAAGTGCCAAATGCTATTCTAAGCAAGTTAGATACATTCTCATGTAAATTCAGTGATTGGTCTCATCATCATCACCATTTTTATTATCAACTGCATTTTTTATAAATGGGAAGACAGCACAGAGAGCAATAGAACTGTGGTTGGGATTTGAACGCACAGTCCTGGCTGAATGAGGAGGAAGAGCTGGGGAAAGGGGTTCTCAGGAAGCGGGAACAGCAGGTGCAAAAGGCCCTAAGGTGGAAACGTGGCTGGATGGTGGAAGAATGGTGGGGGTGGGGTTTAGAACCAAGTGGGCCCGGGATTGACTGGGATTCACTCTCTCTCGGGCCTCATCTGGCTACACTCATTTGACAGATGATTCTGAGACTTCGAAATCACATGGAGCAAGGCTTGAATCCAAGCCCCTGTTTCCCTGATCAGCTCTGCTAGCCCCTGGCTCCCACTTGCATCCCCCTCCCCATCTGCTTCGTGGTGGGTTGACCAGAAGTTCATGGAGGTGGTGAGACAGGGCATTCCACCTCATTAAAACTCATTAATTAGTCTGCCTGGCACCCAGCCCAGTCAGCCCCTCCGCCCCTCCCTCTGTGGCACAGGCCAGGCTGGCATGCAGCCACCTCTCCCCTCTTTGCACCTCAGCTTCCCTCTTCTCACCAACCTGATCACTGGGGGCACTGGCCAAGGCCAGCAATTGGTCCTCCCCGCTCATAGGCAAGGTTACTGATGGAATCACATGTTTACTGAGCACTTGCTACTGGCCAGGACTCCACTCTTAGCACTGAGGTCACTGCAGAGACCCAGAGAGATGAGACCTGCTCTAGGGGGCCATGACCTGGAGGGTGGGGCTGGGAGGTCTCTCCATAGGAGAGATCAGTGCTCAGCCCATACTGATCACTTGTTTTAGGGGTAGGCTGGCCATGTGCCCCAAGTCCTAGGGAAGGTGATCGCTCCCTGGACCCATTCTCAGGTCTTGGACCCCTATGATTGACAGATGAGGACATGATTGACAGGTTTAGTCTCCCTGGCTGCGGAGGAGAGCTCACACAGTCCAGTAGGAGGGGGCCAGGTGTGAATTAAATTAGCCCTCACCCAGTGGTCCCATTCCCACCTGGGAAGGTTCCCCCTGTCCCAGGGTCATGGCCCTTCTCTGAAGGAAGTAGGAGTTGGATGGTGGCTGGACATGGACTCAGGCTGAGGGCACAGGGCAGAGCAGGGTGGGGCATGCAAGACCTTGGCCTCTGTCATCCCAACAAGCTTTGTGCCCATGAGGTGGGGATTGGGGGTCCAGGGAAGGGCTGAGCTGGGGGGCTTGGAGGGGAGGGGGCTGAGTGACCCTTTGATAACTTTATCTCCTCCCCTTATTCCTCCCTACTTGGCCCCCCGCCCACTCTCTCCGGGTACCCACCTTCCGCCTCCTTCCTTCCCCCCCCCACTCCCTTTTCCTCACACCCCACTCACCCCTCTCTGGTTTCCCGTATTCCTCAATCCCCTTCCTATCCCATTTTCGTCACTCCCTCTCTCCCATCTCCTGATTCCACCCCTCCCTTCTCCCCTCCTCCCTCTCCTGTCCCTCCCTCATTTCCTGCGGGGCTGGCTATCTCCCCTCTTCCCCGCCCCCCCATCTCCATCTCCCCCTCGCAGCGGTGCAGCGCGGCCGCATTCCGCACTCGCTGCCTGGCGCCGTGGCAGCCTCCTCGGGCAGCCCCCCGGGCTCTGCGCTGGCGGCGGCCGGCGGAGACCTCTTCCCGGGGCAGCCGGTGTCGGAGCTGATCGCGCAGCTGCTGCGCGCCGAGCCCTACCCTGCGGCGGCTGGGCGCTTCGGCGCGGGCGCAGCGGGCGCGTTCGGCGCAGGGGGCGGCGCAGCGGGCGCGGTGCTGGGCATCGACAACGTGTGCGAGCTGGCTGCGCGGCTGCTCTTCAGCACCGTGGAGTGGGCGCGCCACGCGCCCTTCTTCCCCGAGCTGCCGGTGGCTGACCAGGTGGCGCTGCTGCGCCTCAGCTGGAGCGAGCTCTTCGTGCTGAACGCGGCGCAGGCGGCGCTGCCCCTGCACACGGCGCCGCTGCTGGCCGCCGCCGGCCTGCACGCTGCACCCATGGCCGCCGAGCGCGCCGTGGCCTTCATGGACCAGGTGCGCGCCTTCCAGGAGCAGGTGGACAAGCTGGGCCGCCTGCAGGTCGACTCGGCGGAGTACGGCTGCCTCAAGGCCATCGCGCTCTTCACGCCTGGTGAGATGACCTGAAATGGGGGGCTCTGAGGCCGTGGGAGGGGTGGGAGGGAGGGGTGCGACCTAGATCCTGACCCTGGCCCCGGCCGCCTTAGCCCTTCACTCCCTGATCCACAGCTAGCCAGACTTGTGTCCCTGAAAGCGCCTTGAGCGTTGATGGGGGACAGTGGAGGAGGTGATGCGGGCGGTGTGACACCCTGATGGCCCCACCCCCGATCCCAGGTCTCCCTAAGAACTTCGATCCCTGTTCGGACCCGTGACTCACGGCCCCACAGCCTCTCTCCCTGATTCCCAGGCTCCCTGAGACCCCCCATCCTTCACCCCCTCATCAAGGTACTCATCGTGCTCAGTGGGCACTGACGGCAGAATGACAAGTGGGGGGACGCGGGAGGAGAGGTCCCCCCACCTGGTTCTGGCCCTCATTCCCTGATCTCTGTTGTCCTCCCCAAACCCTCTGACCCTCATCTGCTAATTCAGGGTTCTCTTCTTGTTACTGACCACTTATGGAGAGCTGCCAGGCAGGGGTGCCTTGACACCTGGTTCTGGCTTCCCCTGGGCTCTCCACTCCCAGATTCCTGGGGCCCCTAGACCTCTGACCCAGGGCTCCCAACCTGCCCCCTGACCCGCCTCCAGGGGCCACCCCTCGCTGAGCTGGAGAGGGTAGGGGGTGTGGCTTGGAGCCCCTCCCACCGAGGGGCGGGACTCCGAGCGGAGCCGTGTGCTTCCTTAGGTGTCTTTGGTAACCGTCCAGCAGCCAAAGCCCTGCTTTATTCCAGGGAGTGGCGCAGCTGTCTCTGCGCTCTGGAAGGAGGCCCCACTAGGTGTCTCCTTGGGGCCAGGGATGCGGGAACCAGACACAGGCTACTCCGGGAGGTGGCTTTCATCCAATAAATATGGCTTTGCCCCTCCTTATTTCCCCAGGAGACTTTCTCTGCCCCCATTCATGGGGCTGTCATCTTCACTCACATCGCAGGCCCCTCTGGGGTGTCTGAATACCCCCTCTAGGCTTTGCTTTCCTCCCCAAGTCCCCTCCCCAGCCTCTTCTTCCCCTTGAGCTTGATTAGAACTTGTCTCCCTGCTAAATGCTTTAGTCAGGGCCCCTCCACCCTTGAGACATCACCGCCTGCACCCCTGTGCCATCGTCCTTGGATGAAGCCACCTTAATATTTCTTGAGGACCAACACTGCCATTTGTGACCTAGGCCCCCATCTCCCACCTCCTGAGTGCCCTCGTTCTGTATCAACAGCCCTGAGTGGTGCCCCCGCTCCCCCGTCAGCCCTGGGGTCCTGTGTCCTCCCGCCACCTCCTCTTCTGACCTTTCCCTTGTCTCCCAGATGCCTGTGGCCTCTCAGACCCAGCGCACGTGGAGAGCCTGCAGGAGAAGGCCCAGGTGGCCCTCACCGAGTATGTGCGGGCCCAGTACCCATCACAGCCCCAGCGCTTTGGGCGCCTGCTGCTGCGGCTCCCTGCCCTGCGTGCCGTCCCCGCCTCCCTCATCTCCCAGCTGTTCTTCATGCGCCTGGTGGGCAAGACACCCATTGAGACGCTGATCCGAGACATGCTGCTGTCGGGAAGTACCTTCAACTGGCCCTATGGCTCGGGCCAGTGACTGGACAGGGCCGGGTCTGCAGACCTCCAGGGACACATGCTCAAGCCTCCAGTGGGGGCCCCCAGGCAGAGGACCCCGGCTTCCCTCCTCAGACTCCTGTTTTTTAAAGACTGTGAAATGTTTGTGTTTTTTGTTTTCTAAGTGATCATGAAACCAAAAAAGACTGTCTAGGCTCCAGCCAAGTCTTCCCCAGAAGCCCTGGTCAAGATGAGGGGCGAGACTGAGGGTCCACTCCCAGGGCAGCCGTGTCCCTTGGTGCCCCAAGCATGAACTCATGGTGCAGTGGCTTCTCTGGTGTGATGGACAAAGTCCTGGCATCTGGACTGGAGGGGCAGCTGCACCCGGGCAGGGGTAGCGTGTACCAGGCGGATCCTCTGGACACGTAATCCACGTTGGACACTACATGATGGATGAATTAAGGCCAATAATAAAGAAGTTTCCTACCTGCACAGCCTCTGTCATCTTTGTGAGGGGAGGGTGGCACGGAGGGCGCCCTACCATGGCTACCCACTCCCAGCCATCTGGAACACCCACAACCTAACAACAGCCCTACTTTCTGTTTCTGTTGGACAGTTTTGTGGGGGATCTGCAGCTGGGGGCAGGAAGGGGGGCCCGAGGTCAGCCAGTGAGTCTGTAAGAGTTGAGCTTAGCAGATGGCTCAGGTTTGAATTCAGATTCTGGCTTAGGAGGGTGAGCCTCATAGATTAACATGAGCCTTAGACCAAACACTTGTTTCTTTTCTTGGCCGTGCCACACGGCTTGCGGGATCTTAGTTCCCTGACCAGGTATTGAACCCGGGACCCACAGCAGTGAAAGTGCCGAGTTCTAACCACTGGACTGCCAGGGAATTCCCTTTATTGTTTTCTTTGGTCGGCCCTTAATCATCTGGGCCCCAGTATCCTCGGGAGAAACATCTGGGGCTAGTTTTGTCACATGATCTCAGCCCAGACAGAACCCTCCAGTTCCCTGGCCACAGCGACTGCTTTAGGGAGGGCACGTGGCCCAGAGCTGGCCAATGAGATTCAATGGCAGGGTTGGGAATTCGGAGGATATCATTAAAGCAAAGCAGAGCCAAAAGAGAAAGACCAATTTCCCTGCGTCAAGCCATACCTGAAACCCTCGGGTGTTTAAGTTCCATGAGCCCAGACTTCCCCTTTTGTGCCTGAGCCAGTTTGAATTTGGTTTCTTCTCACATGTAACTAAAAAAAACTCCTGTTTTGAAAATTGGCACTTGGAAGGTGAGGACCTCTAAGGACAGACTTTGAAATGAGGACTTGAGTTGATGTGCAGTGATGCAGCACCAGGGAGCTTGCCACCCTGTCCTCGGAAGTCTGTGGCTCAGCTCTGTGGTGGGAAAGGCACCTATGGAATGTATTGCCAGGACTGTGGCTCTAGGGGATGGCTAGAAAGGGCCCAGATCGTGGTGGTGGGTGGCATCTGTTGATCCTGACAGGTCTTGTCAGGCAAAGACAAGCCCTTTATCAGAGATGCCCCTTTGAAAACAGTGAGCAAAGAACTCAGGTCTCACCCTGCAGGCTAGGCCAGTGCTCAGCCCTAAGGCAGTCCCAGTCCCCCAGAATGCTCTCCACTGGCACCCCAGGCTCCCCCATGTCTGTCTCGGAGGAGGTCTGGGAAGGCAGGGAGGAAGGAACGAGGGTCTTTTGGGTGTGCCCTGTTCCCGGAAGGGGACTGAGGTGGGAATGGGAGGGAGAGGCTACTGGGCTCTCCCATTGGTGGCTGGGCTGGTTTCTAATCGGTAGGTCTTTTGTGAGCTGTACTGTGCATAAGTGAATGTCTGTCCATTCCAGTTGGCCTGGACAGCAATGCCCCATTTCTCAGATTCACAGAACATCTGTGGACTGACCAAGACCATGGTATCTGTCCTGCTTCCAGTCGGCCAGAGACTTGGATGCCTGTCCAGGCCTGTCTGCTGAACTCCTACTTCTCCTACAAAACCCTACCCATATGGCCTCTTTGGCAGGAAGACATCTTGAGCCTCCCTGGTTGTTAGGACTCTGCTGTCCGGGTCCAGCCCTCTGTCATTGCTCTGTCACACTGGGCTCTCTTGAGGACATGGGTTTCTTGAGGATCAGTGCTGGGACTGAGGCCTCTCTGTGACCCAGTGGCTGGCACTGCCTTCCCTGCCCACAGTCTTCCTGACTGTCCCTTTTCCCTGTGACTCCCCTGGGAGGCCAAGACTCAAAGTAGCTGCTGGGCCACCATCACAGGGCCCCACACAGAGCCTGGTGCTACCTGTGTCCCAACCACTCTACCCAGGGCCTGGCATGCAGTGGACATCAGGGGACCCTCCTGGCCAAGGAGGTGATGCTAGATGTCAGCCCCTCTGCTTCCCACTTGAAGGCTCTTAGAGGAGAGGGAGCGCCCCCAGACAGACTAGGGTTCACAGCTCACCCAGAGACCCTGGACAAGTCCCTTTCTCATAACCTTAATTTTTTTCTTCTGGAAAAACAATTTTTTGGTGACAACGAGTGAAATCAGGAGTTTCAAGCAGCTGTACACAGTCGGTATTTAATAAGTGTTTATTCCACTGGGATGAAGAGCAGGACCTCTTCCAGGGGATGGGCTGAGATCTGGGATCTCTCTGGGGGTCCTGGAGGAGGTCCTGAGAAGCCTTCCTGGAGGAGGGACCATCAGATCTCAGCCTCAAGGGCGAAGGCATCTGAAATCAGGGACGGCTACCCCAGGCGGGGCAATAGCAAGAGCTAAGGCCAGCAGGTAGGAAGAGAAGCAAGGGCAGGGTGGCACCCCGACTCCAATGTTTCCCTCTGCCTGTTTGCCAGGACACTCAGAAGTACACAGAGCCCTCGCTGTCTCCCTGGTCATCGAATTTCTGGATCTGAGTCTTGAGGTGCCTTAGTTTGCCCTTCAGGTAGTGGCAGCGAGCCTGCTTGTCCAGGAAGCTGGGGTCCTGAGCAGGGCAAGATCCAGGTAAGTCCTTGTGGCAGTCTGGCCTATGGCTCTCAAGCTGCTTGACCTTTTGCATTTTCCTCTCTGAGCCTCAGTTTTCTTTCCTTGAAACTGGGCAGGCACAAGTGTCCCAGCCTCCTGGGAGTGTGTGTGTGTGTGTGTGTGTGTGTGTGTGTGTGTATGTGTAGGGGGGTGCAAAGGACAGGCTGTAGGATTCAAGAGGCATGACTCACCAACTGCTTCTTCTCAAATTCCCTCCAGACACGGGCAGCAACATGGGCCTCCTTCTGCCAAAGGAGAAGGAAGGGGGTGCTCAGGGAACACAGGACCCAAGGAGGGATGGGGAAACTGAGGCTCAGACAAAGTGGACCTTGTCAAGGGCTGATCTTGGCCTATGTGCTGTGGTACCTGCCCAGCCTGGAGGAGGAAGAGGCCCAGAGATCTGAGCCCAGTGGGTTTCCGGAGGCCTGGGCTACCTGGAAGGGTTGTAGGATGGGGGTTTCCACCTGGGTGCTAACCTGGCTTCGGGGTGGGGGCAGTGAGTTCAGCAGGGCCTCCAGCTGCTGGAGCTTTGCCTGTGCAGAGCCCACCTCCTGCTGAAGCTCCAAGAACTCTGGGTACTGGTCCTGGAACACTGCAGCATAGCGGCTCCGATCCTTCTCGTTGCTCACTGGTGGATACTTACTACCAGGTTGACAGGGGGTCAGAGTATGAGTGTAAAGAATTCCTCTCTTTTCCCCAATCAGTGTAATTTTTCTTTGTCCATGTTGGGTTCCTAGCCCCAAATGCCCTTTTTCTCTGTTTACTATTTGGTAAACTCTTATTCACTTGTCAAAGCCCCAGCCTCAGTGCTCCTTCCATGTTCCCAGAAGTCAGGAACCACAGGGGGGCACTCACAGCTCATAGTCAGGCACGGGGTGGGGCCTAGGCCCATGTACCCCGGGGACGGCTCTAACAGACTTCTTGGAGCCCAGGAGGGTCCGGGAGGGCAGCTCATCCTCAAATATAATCTTCTTGGGCCTTGTCCCGTGTGCTCCGGGCTGAGGCTGGCACAGAGGGCGGGGCGCGCTGGGTTCGAGGCCTCCAGGCACCAGTCGCTGCAGATGCCGCAGGAATCACGGTTTGGAGTTAACGAGGGTCAGCCGGGATCCATTATACAGGGGGGAATGTATCCTTTGCCTAGGCTCAGCCTGGGGACATTCCTCCCATTCAGACTCACCGGGGGACCAGGGCCAGGAGGGCGGGTTTGCAAGTTCCCCCGGGAGCCGCGGGTCTGCGGGGCCTCCCGGGTGGGCATTGGCTTCGGGTTGGTGCCGCTCGGGCGTCCCCGCACCGGTGGGCGGGCCCTGCGGGAGGAGTCGTGGCCCGCGCGTGGCGGGGGTGGTCGGCGGGCGGACTGTGGACACAGGAGGAGGATGCGATTGGAGGAGGGTAAGGTGGGAGGACTCACGGGGAAGCTGCTCACGGAACGGCCAATTCTCCATCAGCGGCGCGTTCTCCAGCTCCGCCCTCATTTGCATAGACGCACGCCATTGGCCTTCAGAGATCCCCAGACCCTGCCGCCCAGTGCGTAACCCGAAAGAGCGCTATGAACCGTTACGTCACCACGCAGCCCAGGATTGGCTCGCGTTAACCCCTGCGCGGTCGCAACCTCTGCCGCAGGGGTATGTGGAGCCCGTGGACACCGCCCCCGAGAAGACCCCCGGGATCTCCGGCCCGGCAGCGGGCCGCAAGAACCACTCCCTCCCGGGGTCACCTGTCCCAGCGTATGGGGCTCCGAGTCTGGGTCCGCTCCCGAAGAGAGGCGCTCCGAGTCCGTGTAGTGCATTAACTACAGGCTGGACTCAACTGGCTGGGTCGCTCCGCAGGTCGGGGGCGGGGCTGGCGGCAAGGGGGCGGGGTTTGGCGAACCTGAAAGTGGAACCGCACCCTTGCCCAGAGTCCAACAGAGACCTCTACCTGTTGTGTGTTTGGGGCTGGTGACCCACCCTTTCCGACCCTCAGTTTATGTCTGAAAAACTGGTGGTTTTGGAGAACTTGTATTTATCTATTTACTCAGCGGTTATATGTATTTTTTCCAGCGGTTATATTTTAAAAATATTTCTTTAAATAATTATTGGAGGCATGTTTAGAAAATTCAGATAGAAAAGAGGCGCAGGGCAAAGTGAATTTCTCACCCACCCTTGTCTCCAGAGGCAGCAGTTAATTGTGTCTCCTTACAGAGAGATTCTAATTCAATGACACATTTTCCTCACTACAGACAATACTGTAGAAAAAAGATTCAAGTGCACATTTCTTTGGCCGATTGTGGAGGATTATGTGGAACTCCTAGAAGTGGAATTGCCCAGAATTGCCCGGGCAAAAGGGACCTGTGTATTTTAATTTGGAAAAATACTGTCAAGTTTTTCCTCAGTGAGGTTGTGCCATTGATGCTCTAATCAGCTGGTTTTCCCACAACCTTTGCAACCTCAATGGTATCAGTTTCCTGTAAGTGTATTTTCAAAGTTTTAAATCTTGCCTAATCTAATATGGTGTGTGAAAAAATTCAGAAACCATTTGTATTTCTTTTCCTATTTCCTGCAAGTCTTTTTTTTTCTTTCTTTTTGATTTTTAGGAGCTTTCTGTATATCAAGGATGTTAATTTAACCAGATAGTGTATCTTTTACTATTATAAATGGGATCTTCCAATATATTTTGCAGCTATTTTTTTTGCATATAGTAAACTAATTTAAATATTCATTAAGTCCCTTGCTGGTTTACTAAATTCTTTTATTGAAATAGCTTTTTGTTAGTTTGCTTGGATAGTTTATATAGACAGTTGCATTATCTACCAATAATTTTACCTCTTTTCTCATTTTAAAATTTCATTTCTTTTTCTTGTCTAGTTTCATTGACTAGCATCTCCAGACAATATTAAATCAAGTGAGGGGGTGGGTGGACCGTGGGCATCCCCCCATCCCCACCTCACTTTCTTCACTTTGATGGCAAAACTTCGAGTATTTGCCCGTTAAACTCAACACTGCCTTTGGCTTGAGGTTTTTCAGTTCAATGAGGAAAACATCCATCTATTCCTTATTTTTAATTAAGAGACTTTGAGTAATGGATGCTGTGAACAGTACAAAGTACCATTTCACCCTTTGATTTTTGTTTCCTGGTGCATTAATGTGGCCACTAATGCTTCCTAATAATGAACCATCCCTGAGTCACAAGCACGAGCCTCCTTCTTATGATCTAGTTTTTAAAAGTTGCCACTAGAGCTTTCAGAAAAGCTTTAAAAACTGCCACTAGAGTTTTTAAAAGCTCTTCCTGGTGGTTTTGGGGGTGGGGTCCACATGGGCAACTCCATGCATGTCATGCTCCCATGGTTTGGGACAGACACCTCCTGTCCACTCTTCCTTCCCAAGCTCCCTCAGTCACCCCCCTGACAGACTTTGCCAATGACATCTGGAGTGGGGGTAAGCAGAGCCCAGGACCCACAATTCCCCTGGACTCGTGCTCAATAATCCCTTCCAGGGTCCCAACTCCAATGCCCACCCAGTTCTTGTCTGAAGTGATCAGACTATGACCTGGGCAGGGCAGGGTCTCCACTGATTCTCATGTGTTTGCTGAATGACTATGTGAAGCATCTGCAATGTCCTAAGATCTTAGGCTGTGGCAGTGGGTGGGCTAAGCCTTGTCTCTGAATTATCACCTTCAATCCCAAGGAAGGCCCAGCACTGACACCCCTCCTCCAAGCTGGCCTCCACGCATGGCCCCACTCCTCCCCCACCCTCCAGACCTTACTCTGACCCCACAGGTATGTGTTTGACTCTGGCTCTATCAGATTGGGAGCTCGTGGGGCCTCTA
Organism: Globicephala melas; assembly: GCF_963455315.2. NCBI lineage: Eukaryota > Metazoa > Chordata > Mammalia > Artiodactyla > Delphinidae > Globicephala > Globicephala melas. The sequence goes on along the minus strand of NC_083316.1, from coordinate 158,868,872 downwards.
GGGGCCCTGCCTTGTCCAGTGTGAGGTAGGTACCAGGGGGGAACGGGAGGTAGGTTTGCTGAGGCACTGTCCTCCTCCCCCGCCCCCCCCAGCCTGACATCCTTCCTCCCCTGTTCATGTGCTCTCTGTGGCTCTCAGGGGCACCAAGGGCCTTCCCATCAAGTTGCCCACCCCAAAGGTTCCCCTGGACAGGGGTGGAGGGCAGAGAGAGGACAGGTGAGGCGGGCCAGGCCAGGTCTTTATTTGAGTTTGGGCATGATACGGATGAAGAGGATCATGCCGATGAAGATGAAGCAGACGATGATAAGCATGGCCCAGAGCAGCCAGTTGACTGACTTCTGTGTGTGCTGCTCCAGCCGCTCAGATTCTGTCTTCAGCTTCTCCAGGTTCTGGTCGGCCATCTTGAGTGAGTGCGACAGGGTCTGAGGGTGAGGTGGGGAGAATGTCAACAGGACTGGGTCCAAGTGTGGCCTCTTCCTACTGCACTGGAGCAAATCTACACCTCTTGGCCCTTGCCAGTGCTGTTTCCTCTGCTGGGAATGCCATTTTTGCCTTCTGCCAAACTCCTATTCATCCATTGAAGCCCCAGCCATAGAGACCTTCTGCTGGGAAGCCTTCTCTGACGCCCCAGGGCAGAAGCTTTAGAGTTCCCAGAGTCCTCATACCTGGTTGTCCTTCTTGATGACACTTTGGGCAGCCAGTGTGTGGGTCTTGAGGCTCCGTGCCAGGCCTAGCATCTCCTCCGCCAGCTTCTCCTGGAGGTTCTGGTGTCGCTGCAGGACGAGGTCTAGCTCGGCTGCTGACTGCTTCTCATCCCCTGGCCTGGGCCCTGCGACCCCACTGACCCCACAGATGGATAGACAGGTGGGTAGGAGGGGTGGTGGGGGGAGGAGGGAAGAAACGAACATGTTCTCAAGGAACCCAGAGGTTGTGGTTCCAGCCACTGCCCTGCTTGGGGCTGTTTCCCCTTTTTTGCCTTGGTTTCTGGGAAGAGCATCCTCAGAAGTGGCCTTTGATTGGTGGTTTATTTTTTTAATTTTAATTTAATTTTAATTTAAATTTTTGGCCACGCTGCACATCTTGTGGGATCTTAGTTCCCTGACCAGGGATTGAACCCGGGCCCTTGGCAGTGAGAGCATGGAGTCCTAACCGCTGGACTGCTGGGGAATTCCCTGATTGGTGGTTTAGATGCTTCGTGGTGACGCTTTAGTGGCCCAAGGTCTGTCCAACTCCCCTGCCCCCAATGCTGCCCAAGGGCTGAAGATACTCACATTCTCTTCCTCACATCCAGTTCAGGCTCTGGAAGCAAAACAGGCCAAGCAGGAAGAAGGAGAGAATTGGTTTGTTGTTTTCCAGCTTCCTGACCACTGCCTGGGATGTGTCTGCTACTCATAATGCCGTTTCTCATCTTGTCTGCTCCCCAGTGGGCGGGCTCCTGATCAGGCTTCAGAGTATTCCCTTCTAGGAAGTTTTCCTCATTTGGGCTCCCCCAGGTCCCAAGTCCTTCCCTCTAGCCAGCCTTGGCCCCTTGGGCTGGGAGTGTCCAACTTTGTTTCCTCTGGGGGCCGCTCCTCTGTCCTAGCACCGCTTCCAAGCATAACCCGGTAATGCCCCTGGACACACTCTCCCTGGGCTGTGGAAGACCCTGTGGGAGCCAGGTTAGGCGTGAGGTGTGGGGCAGCAAGGACACATGTCTGTCCCAGGCCTTGAGTCCTGTTCTGCTCAGGATGACTCACCTTCACTAGAGTCCTGTGGGAAAAAAGGAGAGGCACGAAGTCACCCACCTTGCCATGCCCCCAGACCTGTTCTGTTCTCTCTGCTCCCAGAAACTCCCCACCCTCAGTCAGGACCCTGGACAAGTCCTGTGCCCTCTGAGCCTCAGTTTTCTCATCTTTTTTTTTTGGCGGTACGCGGGCCTCTCACTGTTGTGGCCTCTCCTGTTGAGGAGCACAGGCTCTGGATGTGCAGGCTCAGCGGCCATGGCTCACGGGCCCAGCCGCTCCGTGGCATGTGGGATCTTCCCGGACCGGGGCACGAACCCGTGTCCCCTGCATCGGCAGGCGGACTCTCAACCACTGCGCCACCAGGGAAGCCCAGTTTTCTCATCTTTAAACTGAAAACAATAGCTCATATTTTGCAGGGTTTAGCTGATCCACATAAAGTGCTCATAGAGGCATTTGTCATCCTATTTTACAGATGAAAAAACTCATCTGTGTGTGGTGAGGCAGGGGCCAAACCTTACTCTGGCCAACTCTGGGGCTTAAGCAGAGATGTGCCATTTTTGCCTTGAACCAAAACTCTTATTCATCTAGCAAAGCCCTGGCTGCAGTGCCTCTCTGTTGGGAAGCTTTCTCTGATGGTCCAGGGCAGAGTCTGTTGGGCCCCCTAGGATCCCTGCGCCTGACAGTATTTGTTGTTCTGGCCACCCCCAGGCACTGAACTCCTGTCCCCAACCAAAGCTTCCCAGGGACCAGGGAGGGAGCCCTACCGTTCCTAGCAGCTCACTCCGCATCTCACTGGTGTACCGTGCCCGTGACTGTAGGTGTACTGTCTTCGTGGCAGGTACCCGTTCCCTGGCTGTAGTTGGTACTCGGCCAGGGGCCAGGAACTGGTTGGCTAGTGCCTTCTCTGAGGAGGAGGTCTGCAGAAGAGGGCAGAGGGGTCACCAGAGGGGCAGGTCCCAGATGAGCATGATGAAGGCTGAGGAGACAGAGGTGCCCCTTACTCACTAGCTTCTCTGCCTGCAGCATCCCCTTCAGAAAATCTACCTTGCGAGAATATTCATTGATCACCTCGGAGGCCGGTTTGCTGGAAGGGGAAAAGAGGAAACAGAAAACCTGCCCACTGTCCCCAGTTCAGGGAAGGGTCTTAGCAGGGAGGGACTGGAGACCAGGGATTCCGGACTCTACTCCCTGCCCCGGATTTGAACACCTGTGGCCGCCTGCACTCACCTCGCCTGTGCCTTCAGGGCCTGCAGCATGTCCTCGAGGGCTCCCACATACTGGGGACGAAAAGTGGGGTGTCAGCCCAGTGCCCCCCACCACCGTCGGGCTCAAAGGGATTAAAGCCACCAAGGGGCGGGGCCAGGTCGGGGGCGGGGCTGGAACGGGAGGAGCCAAGTATCAAGGAGGCGGGACCAGCTGGGCCCCAGGGAGGAGGCGGGGGAGCAGCGCAAACGGACTTGGCGGAGCCAACCGGAAGCGGCGTGGCCTCATTGGCTGGCGGGGTGGGGGAGTCGGGCCCGGTGGCCTCCGGCTGCGGGGACCACCCTCCGGGATTCGGGCTGTACGCGGACACACCGGCTTCCCTCACCTTTTCTAGACGCCACTCGTCCGGGTCCCGCTTCTCCGCTGCCATCGCCTCACAGCGGCACAACAGCCGCACCAGGTTCAGCTCCAGCCTCGACGCTGCCATCACCACCCAGCGGTTACCCGCCTCTTCCGCCGGCGCCATCTTAAGAGATGGCGGAAGTGTCTTTCATTGGCCTCCTTCCGGGCGGAAGTTCCCGGTTTGCTCTCTCATTCTTATTTGGGGCTCTCTCGTTCTTGTTTGGGCGTTTGCTCTTTCAGTCTTGTCTTGTTTCAATTAGAGGCGCCATCCAGTCCGTATTTACTCAGGACTCAATCGCTTGCTTATCCTCGCGAGCATCTTAACCCTTCCGGAAGGGCTGAAAGGGTCGAGTCCTTCGTTTCAGGCCCACGTGCAACGCGTGACATGCTCATTACTTACCCCCTGCTCAAAATTCCTCCCCCGCTCCCTACTCCTTTCTGGGTTCTTCCCACACTGAGCTCTTCCGCATCCAGGTAGCCTGGGGGAGATTCTCCTGGGGGAGAGGCTCTGACCTGGGATTTAGGAATCCGAGACTTAACGGGCTATGATTTCCAAACTTTTGCAGCTGTGATATCCCGTCCCAGCCCTGACTCTGACTCCACCTCCCACCGTGGCCTTCTACGAATTTCTTAAGTTTTTCTGGACCTGTCTCCTCCCTTGGGAAACCGGCAGTGTGGCAGTGACATGGGCTAAACCTGGGAGTGAGAGGTCACCCCCAATGCCCAGACCCCCATGGACAGAACCCCCCCACTTTGTCCCCAGGAAGCCAAGGCCCCTCGTTCGAGTCCTCCCTCCTGGAGTGGACAGGGTGAGGATGGGGGCTTCACAGGGACTGAAGCCTGGCATGCAGCCCTTAACCATCTCCCCATCTTTCAGGTCACCTGTGTCCAGGTCACACCGGTGGGCCTGGTGCCCTGTAACGTACCATGGATGAGACCAAACTCAGGGTGTTGATAAAGGGGGGCTCTACAGGCAGACAGGGCAGGGTCTGAATCCCAGCCCCGCCCCACCCCAGCTGTGTGGCCTTGGACTAGCCCACCAACTCTTCCTTGCATGTGCCATTGAAACTCCGGTTTGTCATGGTCTCCATCTCCCCCGCCCCAAAGGACCCACCTGCCAGCCAGTTCCCACAACTGCCCAGCTGGTTGTAACCTGGGAGCTCTTCTGTGGTGGTTGGGGGTGGTGGTGGTGGTAGTGTTGCTTCTGGTTGTAGTGGGTCCACCAGGACTGACTCCCCACACCCCACCCACGGCGGATGGCCCCATCAGTTGACATTTAAGCCCCAGCTGGGGAGAGGCTAGGTGTGACAGGAGGCAGCTCCCAGGACAGCAGGCTCTCCTCACTGAATGTGGCTCTGCCAGGAGCTGCCTGCTTTCCCAGCTTTCTGGATCAATAAAAAGAACTTCCAGCAAAGCCCACATCCCTTGTGTGAAAAGTATGTGTGAAATTCCAGCAAACAAACAGCAAAGTCGGTTGGAGGAACAAGGCAGCTCCTTCCAGGCAAGGGGCCCAATCTCTGCCCTGTACCCCTCTTGGCTGAGGCCGCAGGGCTGACCCCCACCTGCCAACCCCTGCTTTTTCAGCCTGGAGCTGGCCTGAATAGGAACTGCATGCAGACACTTCTCAGGCACTTTTTTTTTTAATTTCACATGGCCTGTGGGTGCCTCTTGTTCCAGGTCTGGGGCCATGTGTCCAGGTGTCTGGAGAGTGGGCTGAGCCCAGGAGGGGAGACCCGCTCCGGAGATGCCAGATGTCCAGGCTGTCACTGTAGACTTGTAGGGACATACAACTCCAGGCCTTGCCCTCCCCACCCATGAGTGGTCCTGAGTTGCGGGCTCCTGTTCTGCCACATGGGGCGGGCAGTGCCAAGGGTGGCCTCCTCCAGCCTCCTGTGTCCAGGGCACAGTGGACCAAGGAGTGATGGCCACCTTCGAGTCTCCCTGGGATGTGAGGTCTGTGGTGCCTGGAGTGGAGGCTGCCTACCACCTCGTGTCCTGGCTCCAGCCAACAGTCTTGATCACTACGGAAGGCTCACTGTTCCCTCGAATGCCACCGGCCAGGTGGCCACTGCCGGGCCAGAATACGAGTCCAAGACAGACTTGGGGCAGTCAGGGGCCACAAGCGTCCAAACCTCTCGTGCAAGGTCCTAGCCCTCAGACTGTCCCCCGAGCTGTCCCTCAGTGTGGGTCTGAGCCTCCAAAGCTTCGCGGCTGTGTGGCCTTTACTCTGAAGACTCATGTCCAGGTTATAAGGGAGATGCAGGGCGTTAATATAAAAGTTTGTACATACACATATAAAAAAACAATTTGGTCTTCTGTTAAGGCTGTTACAGTTTAAAGTTATGTAAACCACGCCCAAAGAAACAGTGACCAGAAAAACGTACAAAAGGGGAGCTGGGAGATGCCAGGCTGCCCGCCATGATTCAGTTCTCTGGGCGGGCAACTCTGTGCGATGTAGGGGCTCAGCAAGGGCAGCCGGGCCTCAGCCGGCCTCTCCCTGCCTGCACTCACTTGGAGTTGGTGCCCACCTCACATCGCTCTTGGAGTTTTTCATTCCGGATCCTTCTCAGACCACTGAATGCTGGCTCTGGAGCTCTGGCACCCAGCTCTGGCACCGGGCCGTCCTTGGATTTGCGGACTCTGACAGCTGTGGGCCCTCAGCCATTGGCCTGGCCCGAGGCAGGGGGCAGGCAGTAGGTTGGGGGGTCCGAGTACCTCCGCTTGGTCCCAGGTGGCCGGTCGTCCTTGTCCAGGGGCTCCTGAGGGCCCTGAGTGGGCAGGTGAGTGCCGGGTGTGATATACACAGAGTGTACCTGGTCTGGGCGGCGAGCAGGTGGCTCTCGGCGCCTCACCGGGGTGGCAGCTTCCTGGGCACCTGGTGCCCGGCCAGGGAGATAGGAGGGCAGGCCGGGCGGGAGCTTGATGTTGGCCGTGGGCATGATGGGGGTCCGCCGGGGGGTCTTCACTCTAACCGTCATGAAGGACGACGGCCTTCGTCGAGGAGGGGCGGCCGCCTCGGGGAGGGGGCTCGGGGTGGGTGCGCTGGGGCAGGGGAGAGCAGGCGCGAGGGGCCCTTTTGAGAGACAGATGGCAGGGTTACTGCAGCTTCAGGGCCGGCAGACGGACCCTCGCCCGGGGGCCTGCTGGGTGTGGACATGGGAAGGAAAAAAGCAGACGCTACCTTAATACTGACCTTCCGAGGCCCCCCGCCCAGCCCGCTCTTCCAACAGGCTCTCGGTGCTAGCTGATGTCTCTGAGTCCAAGTTCTCTTCATCGGAGCCCCGAGGGTCCAGCTCTGGCAGCCGGTACGTGATGTCCTCCCTGGGGATGAGAGGGTCACAGTGTCCAAGGCTGTTCCATGGTGGAAGACTGCCCCCACGGAAAAGTGCCAGGCCAGTAGGGGACAGAGTAGGTCATCCTGGTCCTGGAGGGGACTCCCTGCTCCCAGCACCCAAAACCCAACCCCGAAAGCACACCTGGCCCAAAATGCCCCTGACTCAGTGAAGGTCATGTGAGGAAGGTGTCAGGCTGCTGAGGGAAGCCAGGCATCTGGCCTAGTACTCAGCTAGTGAGGGGCTCCTGCCTCAGGACCTTTGCAGACGTTGTTCCCGCTGCCTGGAGTGCCCTACCCTATTCCTAAGACTAGGATGCCCAGGGGGCCTGGATTACACCTGTTCTCCTGGCATAATTTTTAAACAGCATCTCCGTTCATACTTCCATCTTGACCGGACAACAAACTGGTGGATCGCCCTAGCTAAGGCCAACTTTAAGACAAAGTTCAGGCATCACCCGTCTGTTTCCCTTCTCTCCCTATGGGCCACTGTGATTCCCTGTGGTCAAGCCAGGGGTTTAACGAGCTTAGGCTGTGTTTTAGGACAGCAGCACCCCGTGAGGTGGGCACTGGACCGCGGGACTGAGCCTAGCCCATTAGCTTCCTAACAGCCAGATTCCCTATAGTGGTGGGGGGGGCAGTGGATGGGGGCTGGACAGGGCGGCCGAGTGTGGCAAGGGTTCGGAGAGACACTTGCTTCTCCTCCTTGATGGACTGGATCCGCTCAATTAGGATCTCTTTCTCACGATCCTCTTCACCGCCGGCCACTTCCTCCTCTGGCAGCACCCCCAGCTCCTCCAGGCCACCGCTGCTGCTCATCCGGGTCTTGGGGTTCTTGATCTGCAAAGAGAAGCGGCAGGTCTGGCCAGCCCCTCTGGGTGGGTGGGGTCAGTGCTTGTGGCTGGAGAGAGGGTGGTGCAAGCAGCTCTGGGGGAGGTTAGTTCTGACATGGGTGGCTAGGCTTAGAGAGGCTTCTCCGGGGATCATGCAGGGACCGAGCGGCCGGCACGTGGTTCATTAGTCATCTTCACAGGCAATCAACAGGCAATGGGTTTCCCCCAGCATGCACTTCCAGAAGGTTAGGACACGCTCGGTCTATCCTACGAGGACCCTAGGGGTTGAGAGGAACCCCAGCATGCACCGCACTGGGAGACATGCGAGGAGGACCCACCGTACGTGTACATACCAGGACCCCCTCATAAGGAGACGAAAACCCCAGTTTGAGAGGCCAGGGCTGGGGGAGAGATGAAGAGTGGGTGACCACACAGGGCCATGACCAGGGCACAGGCGCTAGTCATGAGCATAAGGCCACGTCTGACTGTCGGGACAAGGACAGGATCCTCCCACAGGAGCCCGGGGACGGGCCCCTTATCCCTCTACCCCCCACTGTGAGGCCACTTCTGCTGTGGCAACGTTCCCCTGTGGGCGGGGCCCAGGTCAGCCCGGGACATGGCTGGAGGATGACCAGGACCACCACCAAGTAGGTGACAGGACCCCCACTGCTGAGAGCAGCAGCTGGCCTTGAGGCTGAGCTAGGATGGTGGTCTTTTGGCCGAGGTGAGGAATCAGCCCCTAAACATGCTGCCACGAGGCCCCAGGTCAGGCTGCCGGTGGCCCAGGGTGTGCTGGGAGAGTGTGCTGGACGGATAAGTGAGACCCCGCCCAATGTCCAAACCCCGCCCACCGGTCCCCACTCCCACTTCGGGGGCCCCGCCCCCACCGATGTCCCACCCTGCGTTGCTCACAGCGTTTTGTCGCAGAAGAGAGAGCCTCCGGAAGGCGATGCTCTCAGCAGCCTCCAGCTGGGTGATCTCCTCCATCTTCACTTTGTACTTCCTCATCTGTTCTTTGATCAGCATCTCCACGCACCTGTGGAGAAGGCGACTCAGCTACCGCCTTGGGGGGTACGGTCAGCATGGGGGCCTGCATCTACGGAGATGCTGGCCCGAGACTGGGGCATGGTGGCTGAGACAGAGACCCAGAGACCAGGCAGGGCCACGGACATGGCTGTGGCTCCCATCGTGGCCCCAGTTCACTCACTGTGTGACCTCGTGTAGCTCACCCCACCTCTCTGAGCCTGAATCCTTGTCTTAATAAGCCTCCTCGTTTGAAGGAGGAAGTACAGTACCATGGAGGTGGGGTGATTTGTCCCAGGGGCTGCAGGCAGCTGGCCCCAAGGGCTCTAAAACTGCACTGTGACCCAAGGCACATGTGCTCAGTGGTCAGGGCCAGCCTCAGTGGTCAGTACCGAGGCAGGGAGGGTGTGGTGGGACCGGATGGACTCAGACTGGATGAAGAGGCAGTCATGACTCAGGTTTCCCATTGTCATGACCACATAAGAAAAAACATGCTGGAAGCAAATCCGTCAACAGCATACCGCTGCCCAGGTAATGTCAGGGCCACACTGGACTCTCCTCCACTCTGCCTACCAGCAGCTGTTCACTGATCTCTTGAGTGTGGCCCGGGGTGTGGGGTGTGCACTGTCAGGCGTAGCCCTCAGGCCTTCCTGTGCTTTGCCTCCTGAAACCGCCTTGGGTGACAGGTTCTTATTTTTACAACTCGAAGTCTAAACACTGTCCTTTTAGTGATGGATGTCTGCTGACCTTCTGAGTTTTTTTTTTTCTCTTAATTAATTTTTATATTTTGGGTGCGCTGCGAGGCATGCGGGATCTTAATTTCCCAATCAGGGATCGAACCCGTGCCCCCTGCAGTGGACGCACGGAGTCCTAACCACTGGACCACCAGGGAAGTCCCTTTCTGAGTTCTTTTGAGGCACTTCCTGTTTTTCGTGCTTTCTAAAAAAAATTTATTTATTTAGCTGCATCGGGTCTCAGTTGCGGCACGTGGGATCTTAGTTGTGGCATGCGTGTGGGATCTAGTTCCCTGACCAGGGATCGAACCTGGGCCCCCTGCATTGGGAGCACGGAGTCCTAACTGCTGGACCACCAGGGAATTCCCTTGAGGCACTTTCTGAGAACTTTTTTTTTTTTTTGAAGCACTTTCTGAGAACTTTCAAAGATCGTTTGTGGGGAAGAAGGAACCTTGAGACAACCGCTTCTGTTTGCTGCAGGCTCTCACTGCTCCCAGAGGCTGGGAATGTGGGGCTTCACCATCTGCCCCTCACCCTGGACAGAAGATGAGGGATTTCTCCCCTTTTTTGGTTTTTCACCCTCAAGAGAACTCAGAAGTGATGCTCTTGCTGCTTGAGGAGATGCTGCCAGGTCTCCACCTGGGTCTGGGCATGTGTGAGCCCTACGATGCCACCAGGAGGCCAGGCTGCTTCCTGTCCCTCGTCTGTCAGAAGAGCCCTGCTCGCCGCTCACAGCAGCCAGCGCACGTGCAGACTTCATTAGAAGTTCGGTTTTAGTACAAAAGTCACGTGTGTTCATTAGAAAAGAAAGAAGGGTGGGGAGACCAAACGAAGTTTACCCAGGACCCCAGTGCTCAGGACACCTCCTGGGGCCGTTGTGATCGGGCTATGTTCTTCTAGACTTTCCTCTGCAGGCACACTTACACACTACCGAGGCCAGGCCAGTCCCAGGATTCTGGAGAGGGCTCTCCTCTTTCGTTTGTGGGATCCCTGGCTCGGCTGCCCCGAGTGCATGTTGCGGGGTGGCGGCCAGCCGGTCCTGGTACTCACGTGGTGATTTTGAGGACGTCCTTCATGCTGGTTAGCGGGTCCGAGTTGTCGGGGCAGCGCAGGAGGCAGGGCGCAAAGATGATGGCCAGTGCGCTGGGTGACATTCGGTTCACGTCCTCAAGCAGGGCCACCCTGTGGAGCGAGCGGCAGTTAGGGGGTGGCCACAGGGAGCCCCAAGGCCAGAGTCCAGATCCCGGGAAAGTGCTGCTGCAGCCGGGAGGTGAGAAACGCTCGCTCCTGCAGGGTGGAGAGGCGCCACGAAGAAGCCGGGGGCCCCCTTCTGGACCCCCCAGTATGGGCTCACGTCCTGGTGTGGAGCCACCAGAGAACGCCAGCCCGGGGAACGCCGTGGGGTGGCTCTTGCTGGGACCCCACCCCCCAGAGAACGGGGCAAGAGGACGGCAGGCACTTGCTTGACCAGGTGGAAGATGAGCCTCTCCAAGGAGTTGTGGTTGGCTTCTGGTAGGTGCTCCAGGACGGCGTAGATGGCGGCCAGCTGCTCCTGCTTCTCTGGCAGCTCTAGGAGGGTCCTGGGGGTCAGCTCCCTGCGGCCCTCACCCGACAGGCCGCAGGGCACCGGGGAGCCTCCCACTGTCTGGGGCCCGGTTTCTCAGCTGGGGGCACGGGGGTCCGTCCTCCCTGACCGGCCACAGCACGTGCTCGAGGCTCTGAGCCCCGACCTCGACCAACCTGCCGGCTCTCGCCACAGTGGGACTCACCGACGGCGCGGAGGAAGTCGCCGTACTGGGCGAAGGTCATGAGGGGCTCGGGCAGCTCCCGCAGCCACTGCTTGAGCACCCCGGTGATGGCGTGGATGGGAAAGTTCTCCAGTTTGACTGCCGTGGGGTCTGCGGGGAGGGCGCGGCAGCCGGTGAGCTCGGGGAAGGCAGGAGGGCCGAGCCTGGAGCCCCACGCGGTGCCCTCCTGCCCTTGACACCTACCTGTCCGCAGCACCCACCTGTCTGCAGCGCCTGCCGGAGCTCCCTCGTGCGGTTGGCGGCACCCGACTTGCGGTAGAGGCCCTCGGTGTACAAGCCGTGCATCTCCACGTGTTCCAGAAGCTTCTCCAGCACGATGGGCACTGAGACCTTGTCGCTGGTCAGGCTGTCCACGCACACGCCAAAGTGGCCCGGCTCAGTGCCTGGCTCGATCTGCGACGACGGGGATGGGGGTGAGGGTCAGGCCTGGGCTGGTTGTCCTCCCTGTCACCCGCCCCCCTCAGCCCGGCTTCCTCTGTGGCCGCCACCCCCCGTGCTCCTCGTCCTCTCTTGCACGGCTGCCAGAGGTGCCGGGCTGTGGAGGTCCCCGGATGGCTGCTGGCAGGGGGTCCCTGTGTGAAGTACCACAGTCCCCTCCGCCCAGCTGATCCTGGCTTGTGCCAGCCCGTAGGACCCCGCCTCCCTCGTGCAGGGTAGGGGTTTCCTTCCACCTGGAGGGGGGAAGAGCAGGGCCAAGGCCTGGGGTGCACACACAAGCCTGGCCCCAGCTTTGGGGGGCCCTCTGGGGGCTCTGACAGGACCGGGGTGCGCTCTGCTTCGGGACCAGCCCCTCCCACCAGCTCCGTGCTCCCACCTGACACCCAGCCTTGGCCTTGCACCTAGCACACCCTTCTCCTCCACATCTCTCAGAACGGCCTCCCCCAGGTGTTCTGGAGAGTTCCCGGCCCCAGCAGGCTCACCTTCTTCCCACTTGTGTAAGAGCAGTAGGTCTGAATCTTGTGCACACACTTCTTGTGGCAGGTCATCTTGCACACTAGGAGGTCATGGTGGGGGAGGGGGAGAGGGCGGTCACTGACGCGCATCGGGGACCCATGGGTCCCGTGGCCGCCTGTCCCCGTGTCTCAGGACAGTGACAACTGCCTGGGTATTTACGATGGACACGGAGTGGCGGGCTGCTCCTCACACAGGGGCCAAGGGGAGAGGTTACCCTGGCCCGAAAAGAAAGCCAACCCTGACTGGTCCTGGCGGGAAAACTGCAGTGCTAGAGGACTCCTGACCCAGCCTGGGACCCTGGGGGCTGACTGGCTCCCCACCCGGCCTTGGCCACCTCCTGGCTGCCTGACTGGGGGCCGGCTGGCTCACCCTGGGCTGCACCTGGCTCTCAGGGTCCCTGTGGGGACTGACTGGCCTCGCCTGGCACATGGGGGAGGGGCCAGCACTTCAGGCAGTGAGAGCAGCATGAACAAAGACCCGGAGATACGGCCCAGGGTGACTTGCCCAGGTAGGCGTGCAGAGGGGAGGCTGCGGAGTTGGGGGGGGGCCTGGGGGTCAGTTGAGGACCGGCCCCTGCCCCAGCGTGACAGCGGGGCATTTGAGTGGGTGAGGTGCGGCCTTACTGCCCCTGTGGTGAGGGGCAGTGCTCTGGGAGGATCAACCCTGTAGCTGGGGTGAAGGCCCGGGTGCACCGTGAGGGGTTGGGGACATGGTGGGGGGTCAAGGGGTGTGCAGTGGGAGTCGGGGGGCCTGGGGGGGCAGTCGGGGGGCCTGGGGGGGGCGGTCAGGGGCACGGTGGGCGATCGGTGGGCGAGGGGCACTCACCGCTGCAGAGCAGGGCCTTGTCCATGAGCCAGATGTAGGAGAGGCACTGCTCGCAGGACTGGGGGATGCTCACTTGGTAGCTGGCGAACACGTGCCCGTTGTGCTGCTGGACCTGCAGCAGTGGGGGAGGGGGGCCGAGTGGGAAGGTGGACCCCCAACGAGGTGGCCACGGGGCCGCACAGTGGGGACGCTGCCTGCGGCATCTCAGGACCGGGGGCCCTTAAGGCCGAGTAGGAAAACACACACCCGCCCGCGTACACATGTGCACACACAGACATGCGCACACCCGTGCACGTGCACGCGAGAACACACATACTCACAGCACGTTCCTGCTTCCGCTTCTTCTTCTGAGCTTTGCTCTGCTGTGAGGGAGCACAAAGGCCAGCTCTGTGTGGGGTCCCCTGGGGACACCCCCACCCCAGCGACGTCCTGGCGCCGGGACCCTCCCTCGCCTGGAGCGGTAGCACCCACCTTGGGAGGCTCGAAGTCGTTCTTGGTGTGCCCGCGGGTGAACTCGTCCAGCAGCGACTGGAAGAGGTTGAGGACCAGGTTGGTGTCCTTCTCGCCGCGCTCGGCCGCCAGGTTGCTCACGACGATCTGGTAGTTCTCCATCAGGTCCTTGTAGCCGACGTGGATCTTCCCGTTCTGTGGCAATGCAGGGTGTGAGCCTCTGTGAGACAGACAGACGGGGGTGCCCGGGGGAGGGCACGGGGTTTGCCGCGGGGGCCCTCCCTGGGGCTGGGGCTCCACGTACAGGGACGGAATACATGGTCTTGAGGTTGCTTCGGAACTTCTCGGTGGCTTCGATGAATAAGCTCTCGATGGGAGTCTTCTGGGAACGCAGGTCATTTATCTGGAGAGGAAGGGAGAGGTGTGCTGACCCCACGTGACCTCAGGCCGGGCATCTGGGCGGCCATAGCTCCGCCCCATCCCAAGTCCTTCCCTGGCTCCCCTGGGCTTGCAGGGAAACATCCCGGCCCTCTTGCCAACCCTGATGTGTCGGAGATCACTCACTGTGGGTGTTGAGCAGCACTCCTGGCCTCCCCCACCAGATGCTGGTAGCTTGTGAGGACTAAAAACATCTACTGATGTTGCCATGTGTCCCCTGGGGGCAGACTCACCCCTGGCTGAGAAACACTGGTTTAACTGGGGCCCTTCCTGCCGCCCCACCCCGGCGCTCAGTGCCCGGCTGTGCTCCAGGACGGGGGCTGCCTCAAATGGCCTGGTCATTTCACCATGCCTCCACCCCTTAACTGTTCCTGTCAGCCCTCTGTCTCCTTCTGAAGCTCTCAAACACCACACTGTTTGCTGTGGGACTGCCTGCGGCTGGGGCCATGAATACCCTGAGTGCAGGCTGTGATTTCTTCACCTCTGTCTCGCACGCTAAGTGCTCAATCATTGCCTGGAACTGAACGCATTTTGTAAAAGTGTGTGCTAAGTAAAATAATTTGTTCGCGGTCAGCTGCAGCTGAGCGGCAGGACAAGGAAATGTTGCAGGACCTACAGGAGCAGCCTGGCAGGACACCTGTCAGGTGCCTTGCCTGGAAGATTATTCTGGAGGCTAATGCTTCCTTTTTCTCATGTGTGTGAGAAAGTGGGCCACTGCCCCCAAGGGGCGCTCTGAGACAGCAAACCACGTGTCTTTCAACAGCGGATCTCAAACTTCCTGGGCAGGAACTGCAGGACAGAATGCCTCTGCTGGGTGCCCAACCCACGTGTGCACATGCACGTGTGCTCTAGATGATTCCGGCAGGGCCGGGGGTCCCAGAATCAGGTGATGCAGGTGTGACTCACTTCCACACGTTCTGTGCGGCCCCCATAATAAGACACACATTTTGTAGCAAAACGTAAGCATCCCCACCGAGCAGGATGAATGTAGGCTACAAGCGACCTCTCGGGAACCCCTGCCAGGTTTTACAGAAAAGCAGCTGATGCCAAACTTAGGAACAAGGGTGTGGTTTCCAGAACTTTCTGTGTGTTGGAACCGTGGACCTGGACTTTCCATTCCCGCCTGATAAAGCCTTTGGTATGACGGTTTGCAAAACTGCCAGGTGGTTTGCAAAACTGCCAGGCTCTCTGGGGAGGCCTGGGGCCCCGGCTGGCCCACCTTGTTGAGCAGGAACTCATCCAGGTACTTGAGCTCGTTGGCGTTGGTGATCTTGCGGAACACCGACTCTCGCCACTTCTCTGACACCGTGATTTTGCCAATCTTGAGGTTCCGGTTCTTCTTCCCTTTGCCTCCTGGCTCCTTGGCGTGCTTCTCGCCGGCGGCGTGGCGGTGCTGGTGGCTGGAGGGGGCTGGGGAGGGGGGCGGGAGGCAAGAGAGGCTGGTAAGGGCCGTGGGTTCCTGGGGAAGACTCAGGTTGGCCTCTGGGGCATGGTCACAAGTGCAGAGAACCAGGGACCTGTGCTGTCACACACTGAGGTCCGCGGCCAGAGAGCGCCTCTGGGGATGGGGACCAGTCCCAAAGCCCTGCAGCCAGGGCTTGGCCCACAGCTGACTCAAGGCCCCATCTGGAGACTGTCCTCAGGGGCCCCAGTGGCTCTGCTGTCTGTCCCTGAGGCTGCGGGAGACCAACCTTCTAGATTCTTCTTCATGGCGGCGGCTTCCAGTACGACTTGCCCGGGTGCTGTGTTCTCTGTCTCCTCTGTGCCCTCCAGGCTGTATTTCTTATCCTTGTTCTTATGCAGGAAAAGTCTCTTAAACGTGGATCTGTAGGACAAAGTAAGGGATTCCGCTTAAGCCTCAGGAAATGAAGGCAGATGTGAGGCCAAACAAGGGTCCACTTACTGTAATGAGAAATAGCCCTCGTCTTGGTTATCATTGGAAGGGGATGCCACTAAAAATACGGTTGATCTGTGTGAACTGACAGGGGAGTCGGGCAAAAGAGCGAGATGCTGAGCAGATGTCACAGCGTGACCCCATTTTCACATTAAAAAAAAAATTACCCCCCCGTCCCCTCCCCCAAGATTCTTTTATAGGCACAAGGTTAGGGGAAAAAAACCTCAAAGAATAAATAGCAAATCATGTACTATGGATACTGGGCATGTGATGGGGTGAATGGTGGCTCCACCCAAAAGGTATGTCCATGTGCTAACACTCAGGGTCTATAAGCATGATCTTATCTGGGAAAATGGTCTTTGCAGATGTGACTAAATGCTATGGACTGAATATGTGTCCCCCCATATCTGTATGTTGAAGCCTAACTCTCAGTGTGATGGTGTCGGGAGGTGGGGCCTTTGGGAGCTGATTAGGTCATGAGGGTGGAGCCATCATGAATGGGATTCATGCCCTCATGAGAGACCCCAGAGAGCTCCCTCACCACTTCTGCCATGTGAGGACCCAGCAAGAAGAAGGTGTCTATGAATCAGATATCAAATCTGCCGGCACCTTGATCTTGGACTGCCAGCCTCCAGGTCAGTCTGTGGTGTTTTGTTACAGTAGCCCGAATGGACTAGGACACTAAATGAAGGATCTCAAGATTCTGAGTCATCCTGGATTACCCAGATGCGCTCTAAAGCCCATGACAAGTGTCTTTATAAGAGACAGAAAAAGAGAAGACACAGGGGAGAGACGAATGTCATGTGAAGACAGAGGCTGAGATTGGAGGGGGGGTGATGCAGCCACAAGCCAAGGAATGCCTGGAGCCCCCAGAAGCTGGAAGAGGCAAGGAAGGATCCTCCCCGAGATCCTTTGGAGGGAGCACGGCCCTGCCCACACCTTGATTTCACACTTCCGGCCTCCAGAACCACAAGAGAGTAAACTCCTATTGTTTGAAGACACCCTGTTTGTGGTACTTTGTTGTGGTGGTGGGGTCTCCCGAAAGTAGGGGGCTCTCTCCTCCCACTGCAGCCCGTTCCTCACCGTCCTCAGGTTCCCGTCCTGAGTTTGGGTCAAAGCTCCCCCGTCCCAGGGCCCAACCTCTCTGCTCTGTGAACAGAGCACTGTGGCAGAGGCTTTCTGGGGACAGAGCCTTGGCCCAGTTTTTGCTATCTAAGGACCAAGGAGGGGTTCCTGGATGTGGGGATGGAGAAGCTGGGAGCTGGTTCTCATTCCATAAACAGCCAAATGGACACTGTCTGTCTGTGGCCTCAGAGGAGGTGACCCACACTGGCTCTAGGTTTCAGTGGGAATCATTTCACCCCAATGTGGCCACAACCCGAGCTCCGCGTGGGTTTCTCCTCACGGAACTGCTCAGCGAACGTCTCCCCAAAAGAGCTTCATATAAGTGCAGTCGGCTTATGGGAATTTCCTGGTGGTTCAGTGGTTAGGACTCTGTGCTTTCACTGCCAGGGCCCAGGTTCAATCCTGGTCAGGGAACTAAGATCCTTCAAGCCGTGTGGCCAAAAAAAAAAAAAGTGAGAAACGTGTGATCAGCTTAGGAGATCAGACTGCTCCGGGACTGGAGGACCTGGACACCCTGGGTGTCCTCTGGTGGCCTGAGCCCACACCCCAAAACCCCACACTTACTTAGAATCGACGGAGCCTGGGGACAGCCCAGCATCTGTCCCCAAGGATGCGTCACCCGACTTCTTCTTCTGGATGGCCAGCTTCTTCGTGCTGGGCTCCCCGTCCATGGTTTCTGCAGAAGGCTGTAGGGGAGGGGGGCTGGGTAAGCAAAGGCAGGCGCCCTCTCCGGAGGGAAGGTGTGGGTCCCGGTGCCACCATGCATTCTATCCACCGTTCCCTTCTGGTGGTGCTTGGACCCTCAGGGGTGAGAGCTGCCGCCTAAAGCTTTACCTGAGTCTTGGTCTGGGACGGGGACGAGAGGAGCCTGGAGACGTCGCTCGTGGATAAGGAAATGCGCCTCTCCCTGCGAGATCACAGAAATGTGGCTTTTACTGACAAGGGTGAGTAGGAGACATTTGGGGTTGCCATGACTGAGAGGGAGAGGGTAGTGCTACTGGCATCTGGTGGGCGGAAACCAGGGATGCTGTTCTGCCCCCCACCGTGCCCAGGACGGCCCCCACCACAGAGATCGAGACGGCCCCAGGGGTCCACTGTGCCAAGGCCGAGAAAGCCTGCCCTAGCAAAAGGCCTGCATCTTCCTCCATCTCTTTATTCCTTTGGACAGGCAGCCCTCTGGGACAAGGGGCTGGTGATTCGGAGTCACCAATATTTAGCCAACTGGGGTCCGAGTGTGTCGAGAGCTGCTCTTTCAGCCTCTGGGTGCGTGTAATCAGTCCCACTGTTGATGAGGAAACTGAGGTCCAGGCAGGCTGGGGAGGGGGGGGACCTCAACCCAAGGGACCACTTTCCACAAGGCTGGAGGCTTTCTGTGTGAACTGGGCTCATTTGGACAGGGGCTTCAGGGTTCCCGGAAGGTGCCTCGTCTTCCCCGAGCCTCTCCCCACCCCCTGGGCCCTTCTTCCTTGGGGCTCCTACCCACCTGGTGTCAGCTCTCAGGCACAGAGCCTCACGCGTTTCTGGGATGCGTGGCGCTGCCTCGGTCCTGCTCCAGGCTTTGGCTATGTAACCCCCGACCCTGCCCGCCCACCCCAGCCCTTGGAGAAAGGAGGGTACAGGGCTTACTTTGTGGGCGTGAGGGCGACCCCCTCGGCCCGGTGCCGCTTGCTGAGGTCCAGGGACTGGCTCAGCACGGTGCTGGGGCCAGCGGTCATCAGCTTCTTGCCCCGCCACAGCTCCACGGCGCTGGCCAGCCGCTCGGCGTCTGGGTCCCTGTACCGCTGAATCTGGGTGGAGCCTCCTGGGCTCTCGGGCCTGTCCTGGGCCCTCGGGCCAACCCCCAGCTTGCTCTTGTCCTTGGGAGTCTCCGGGGTGGCACCGGGGGCCGGCACGCCGACCCTGCTGTCCAGGGCCAGGCTGGTGGGTCGTTCCACGTGGCCGGGCCTGGGGCTCCCGCCCTGGGCTTCAGCTGGGACCAGGCTGCCCGGCGTGGGCTGCGGGGGCTCCTCGGGCTGCTTTTCAGGAGGAGCCAGCCCTGTGTCCGTCCTCGCGTCCCGAGGGCTTTCATCTTCTCTGTCCTCCTTTCTGTCTTCTGCGAGGCTCTCTTGTGGCTCTGGGACGGCCCTTCCAGAAGGTTCTCTGAGGGCGTGCTCTTCCTTACAGGACTGGATGTGCTTGTTCTGGAGCTTCACGTGCTCCAGCCCCCTCTGCCGGCGTGACTCGCGCTTCTCCCGGCTGCTGGGCACTTTCTCGTGACTTTCGGCTGCGTTTTTCTGGGCTGGGGGCGCCTTCTCCGGTCGGGAGCTCTCCACGGGGGACCTGTCACTGGGCCACGCCTCGGGCTCCAGCTCCAAATGCTCGCCGTCCTTGGATGGTTCTGGGCCCTGCGAGGGCTCCTGCCCAGCTGCCCAGCCCGGCCCGGTCTCTGCTGTTTCCTGTTTGGCGGCTCGCTGGGCTTCCCTCTCCTTCTCTGCAGCCTTCTGCTTCTCTGCCACCATCTGGCTGAAGCTGGTGGGGGGAAAGTGAAGGGAGTGCTTTCAGGAACAAATCCACCCAGGGCGTTGGGGACCCCTTTTCTACCTGCAGGTGCAGGGGTGGGGGGCCAGGTGGCATGTGGCGAGACCCTGGCCCTCAGAGATGCTTCTGGAAAGGCAGAACCTCCTCAGTCAGGGAAGGGGGAGACACGGAATGGCCTCTTGTTGTCATGGCCACCTCTGCCTGGCTGGTTCAGGGGAACCTTTATCAGGTCTGTTGTGGGAGGGATCTGTTCAGAACCCTCTGAATTCCTTTGGGGTCCCTGTCCTGGTGGATTCCCAGGCTTCGTGTGTGAGCGGGGGTGAGGGGAGCCCCCTGATGGCTGGTCCTGGTGGCCTGAACCCTCCAGCTCTGAATCCAGGTGCTCTGCCAACCTGCCTGGGGTGGGCAGGTGCAGTGGTGGTGCGGGGGTCCCTGGCAGAGACTGAGTACCGCCAGTGGTGACCTGGGGTTTTGCCAGTAGGTGCCACCTACCAGCCCTGGAGCGTCCCTCTAGGGTCCTGTGTGCCCAGATGGCTAGATGCCTGCCAGCCCCTCCTCAGCCTCCCTGTGTCCAGACAGCTCCACTGGCCAGACGGTGTCTCAGGCAGCCCTTCGGTGAGTGGAATGTTCTGGGGGGCGGGGGGGCGGGGGGCTTGGTCCCATTCTGCTCACCTCCTGCGCTGCAGGTGCCCCCGGCAGAGGCTCTGCAGACGGATGATGGTCTGTCTCTGGAGCTGGTAGGCTGCCCGCTGCCGGTAGCCCCTCCATGCGGCCTGGAGGTACACTGCTGCCTGTGTCCTCTCCAGTGCCCGGCGGACGCGGTAGGACCGCCAGCAGGCCTGAGAGTGGAGGGGGCATTCAGGGGCTGGGAGGGCGAGACCCCGGCCACCCCCGTCCCCGGCCCCATGGGCCCCCTCAGGACCTGGATGGTGACGGCCGCCCGCCTCATCTGTAGGAAGTGCCTGCGCTCCAGCACCATCCGGAACCAGCTCTGCAGGAGCAGGATCTTCCGCACGACCTCCCGGTGCAGTGTCTCCTGCAGGGCCTGCCGCTCCGTCTCCTTCAGGAAAACCTAGCAGGGAGTGGGCACAGGAGGGGTCAACATGGCCTCCAGAACCCCTGTACTCGACAGGTCTGCTCAGCCCACCCCGGGATTACGTGAGACCAAGCTGGTGTGCTGACTGACCTGACCTGACCAAGGGGAGTTTTTTTTTTTTTTTTTTAAATATTGAGATAGAATTCCCAGAACATAAAATTAACCATTTAAAGTGAACAATTCAGTGGCATTTAGTACGTTCACAATATTGTGCAGCCATCACCTGGATCTAGCTCTGAAACATTTCCATCACCCCAAAGGGAGACTCCGTGCCCATCAGCAGTCATTTCCTAACCCCCCTCCCCCAGCCCCTGGCAATCACTAATCTGCTTTCTGTCTCTATGGATTTACATGTTCTGGACATTTCATATTAATGAGATCACACAATCTGTGGCCTTTTGTGTCTGACTTCTTTCACTCAGCATGACGTTTTCAAGGTTCATCCACGTAAGCGTGTATCAGGGCTGAATAATACTCCACTAAGTGAATGGCCCACATTTTGTTTATCTATCATCTGTTGATGGATACATGAATTATTTCTACCTTTTGGCAAGTGACTAGTGCCACTATGAACATACATGTACAAGGATTTGTTTGCACATCTATTTTCAGTTCTTTTGGGTTGATACCTAGGAGCGGAATTGCTGGGCCACATGGTAACTCTATATGATTAACCTGTTGGGGCACTGTGAGGAGACTTGTCACATCTGGTAGAGCCCTGTTGGGGAGCTGCCAGACATTACAAAGGTTACCGACTAGCTCCTGAACATCCTGTGCTATGGTGTGATGGTCTGATGCCTGAGCCCCACACCTTAGGTCTGCCCCTCTGCCTTCCAGGAAGAAATAACGTGCTGGGCGCCAAGAAACGCACTTCCTCAGCAGAGCCCCTTATTTTTCAGTGAGTGGCTTGGGCCATGGGAGGACCCTGTGTGTAGCAGAAGGTGGGGTACAGTTTGCAGCCACCCTGAGGGGTGCAAACACTGACCTTGGTCTTGCCGATTTGGTAGCTCCTCTTGTCTATGTCCATCTTCTCCAGCAGGGCAGAGATAACCTCCCTGCAGGGCTGGGCATTCTTGGGCAACAGTACCTGGAACTGCTCCGTGAAATCCTGGGTGATTTTGGCCGAGAAAGGAAAATCTGCGTTAGTGTTTCTGCCACCCGACAAGAAGACGGGGCTCCAGCAATTCTCTGGTCAAGCCGAGTTTCTGAAGGCAAAACTTGGTTTGATGTGAACAGTACTGACAAAGCTAAAATCTTGGACTTTCTGAAACAGTCTAAAGCTTAAGAAAGACTGTCGCAGACACAGAGCACCGATCTTTCAGTCAGTCAGTGAGTGACCACTGAGGACCTGCTGGGTGCTGGCGTTGTTGGGGGGCAGCCAGGAGATGGAGCTGCTCTTGGGGGGCCCACAGTCTGGCTCATTAGAAGGCTGAACCATAGCTGGAGGCATGTCCCCACACTGCCCTCGCTTTTCTGGCCTCATTGCACGGCATGCGGGATCTTAGTTCCCCAACCAGGGATAGAACCTGTGCCTCCTGCAGTGGAAGCGCAGCATCCTAACCACTGCACCACCAGGGAAGTCCTAAGGTATGCCCTTTTTAAGTAAACAATTACGCCAAATTTTTAAGAGCGAAGCCATTAATGAGACACACCAGCATTTTCTCCCTTTTCGGTAATTTGCCTTTCCTATTTATGTAGGATCAGAAAGATGACATTCCCATTCTGTGGATGAAAAAGGGAGGCATGCCACAATGAAGCCATGTCCCTGAGGCCATACGGGTAAAGCCTGAACGGGGACCACGTGCTGCCGCCTCTGGTTTCAGGCCCAGTGCTCGAGCACCACACAGCTGCTGCCAGCTCCCAGCATGAGCCAGGGGTTCTCAACCTGGGCCATGTGGACCCCTGGGGACATTCAGTGATACATGGAGACATCTTGGGTTGTCAGAACTCAGGGGAATAGTGTTCCTGGCATCTTGCGGGTGGAGGCCAGGGATGCTGCTCAACACCCAATGGTGCACAGGGCGGCCCTCACCACAGAGAATGACCCAGCCCCAAGTGTCAACGGTGACGTGGTTGAGAAACTGCTGTAATTTGGTCTTCACCAATGTGAGGTTACTGGTGATCTTCTGTGTTTCTAGAAAGCCCAGGGAGTCATCTCTGAAGTCATCACCTCCTTGGGCCTCAGTTTCCATATTGGGAAAATAGGAAGCAGGGCCCCCTTGCTGCTGGTTGACAGAATAAAAGAGCTGGGTATAAAAGTGTGTATTACAGAAGATGCTCAATAAAGGGCCGACCTGCACAGGGATCTGCTTGTACAGTTCCCTCTTCCCCACTTGGTTTAACACACCTCTTGCGAGGCACTATGTCCCCGACCATGAGAAAAGAATGATCTGGTACAAATGCCAACAGTGCCAGCCAGTGTGAAGAAACCCTAATGGAAAGTAACCTGCCAGGCTCATGCTCCATAGACGCGCTCTTTCCGGAGGTGGCTAGTATCCCAGGCAGCCATGCATGTGCACAAGAGCATCCTACCTGGAACGTGTACTTGGCGCTGTAGCCCGACCTCCGGATCCGCACGGTCTCCAGCATGCCTGTGTAGCGCAGCTGCTGCAGCACCAGCTCATCATCGAAACACAGCTCTTTCTGAAACAGGATTGAGCAATCAGGGCAGATGCCTGTAGGTGGCTGGGGACAGGATCCCTGGGAAGAGGTGTCTATTCCCACGTGACTGCCATCCCTCGGGACTCCAGATACGGATGCAGTCAGGGCACACCTGTGGGCTGGGGCTGATCTGGGAATGTCCCCAACCTGGCAGGCGCGGGCACCTGCAGGATCTGTTTTTTTTTTTTTCCTTGCTCCAGACGTTTTTTTGGGAATAAAGACATGGGGCCACTCAGCAGTGATGCCTAAGGCATTCATCTCTTCTAGAAAACTTGGCCATCTGATCTGCTCTATTCCCTGTTGTCCGGGAGACAGATGCCACTTCTCACTGCCTCACTCAAGAGAATTTGCTGCAAAGAGTTATTTCCTAAAGGCCCCTTTCCAAACCTGTTAAACTCATACCCTGTGCCACCTATCAGGGTGAGTAGTGGGGATTCGGCAGACAGAACACACTGCTGGGCCCCCCGTGGGAGGTGTCATAGGAGAGGGGACCCTGGGCTGAGTCCTGAGGGCTGAGTAGAGGACAGGCAGGGGGGGCGGGCAGGGAGCAGCTGGGTGAAGGCCCGAAGGAGGAAGGGGAAGCCAAGGGATGGACAGGGATGCAGAGAGATGCTTGCTGATGGAGGGGTGGGGGTGAGGGGGAGGAGGGGCTGAAATAAGGCTGGATCAGTGAGCTTCCAGCCCAGAGCTCAGGGGCCTGGACTCCATGCTGGTGGGGGTTATTTTAAGTGGATGGAGGGGAGGGAATGGCATGAGGGGAGGGATGTCATGATTGGGTTGGCGGGGGGGGCTTCTGGTATGTGGTGGGCTCTTGGAGACAAGGGATTCTACTCAATACACTAAAAAGCATAGCATAGGGCCCCCTACAGCAAAGAATGATCTGCAGCCATGGCCCATGTCCAAAGCAGGTGCTGATGGAGCGTTTCCCGAGTTGCCCAAAGCTGAGGCAAAATCCGAATGGGTGGAGAAGACAGGCCTCATTCTGCTGCTGGTGGAAGGTGGGGAAGGGGGACAGAACTCTCTGAGATGCCACTGGGGGACCAGGAATGGGACAAGGGAGGGGAGACAGAGTGAGTCCAGGTCCTCGCCTGGGGACGGAAAGCCGTGGCACCTGGCAGGGCCAAGCTGGGCTCTGGACGTTAGCAGAGCGTCCCAGGAGCAGGGGAGAGGCAGGGAAACAGGAAGAGTAGAGACAGAGAGCGTGGGTGAACAGAGTTGCCAAGAGGCACTTGCTCAGAGATCGGTTTGTGCCTGGGAGGGAGCCCAGGTCCCAAATGGCCTCCAGCAAAGTCCCTGAGGGGATGGAGTGGCCGGTGGACCCCTGGGGAGAAGGAAGCCTGGCTGCAGGGGCTGAGCCCGCCACTGTTGGCCCCCACTCGTGCTCTGTCTTTCCAGAAAGTTCAGGATGAGCGGCAGGCTCTGTTGCCTGACTTCAACCTCTTCCTTCCAGCACATTCTCTGCACCGATTGCCTTTGGGATATATCTGAAGAGCACCCCCGACCTGTCCCTCTTCGGACAGACTTTCTCTGGAGCCCCGCCATGTTCCAGAGGACGTCTCTATTCTTGGCTGGTCACCAGGTTGCCCTTGCTGCCTCCTGTTGACCCCCTCTACCCCCGGCTACAGCACACGTCTACAGTTCCCGAAACCTGTGTGGACACTTGCTTCCTTGAGGACTCTCCTGACCAGCCCTCCCCGCTCCCAGCACCGCCCACCGCCCCCCACAACAGGAACACCCCTTGCCGAGCCACCAGACCTCGGCTTGGCTTTCACCGCCCCCGAGACGTGGGAGCCCCTCACCTTCTCGGCGTTGGAGCGGATGCAGCGGATGAAGAAGGGCTCTGCCTTCCCCAGCGCCTCCAGGAGCTTATTAAGGGATGTCTGGGGAGAGAGGGGGAAGGTGCTGAGCTGGGACCCCCAAGAACACACTCCTCGGTGGGAGGGGAGCCAGGTCACCTGCCTGTATCGGCAGCGGGGCATCCGTGCTAATGTAGGACATGGGAGGTTGCAGCGCGACATTCTGACCAGAGGCTGTGCTACCCCGGGGAGCCCCCAAGGGAGCTGAGGGGTCCCCATGGCTGAGAGCCACCATCTTCCCAGGGCCCTCCTGCTTCTGTGTCAGTGCGGGGAAGGTGGTGGAACCAGATAGACTCTTTCTGGGATTTAAAACACGGGTCAGCCTCAGAAGGGACCATGGATGCAGTGGCTTTAGTCTCTGGCCTGCTGCTTCCAAAAAGGATTTGTGGTAGTTCCTACATGGGGTAATTAAAAAAAAAAAAAAAAAAAAAAAGGGCCAGCGGCCATTGGACCCCACTGAAAAAAAGAAAGAAAGTGTCCCTGAGCTTCCTGGCAACCAGGTAAAAAAGGGAAACATGACCTAAGGACACAGTTTGGTGGTCACGTCAACTCACATGCTGATTCATGACTCTTTTAACTTGGTGGTTCTCAACCAAGGGTGATTCTGTTACCCCAGGGGAATTTGGCAAGATCTGGAGGCTTTCTGGTTGTCGTGACTGGACAGCGCTGCTGGTATCTGGTGGGTGGAGGCTAGCGATGCTGCTGAGCGTCCCACAACTCATACGACGGCCCCCACCACGGAGGATGACCCAACCCCAAATGTCAAGCTCTGACGAGGTCAGGAGCCCCCGGGATAACAGTAGGCTGCCTGTGTTGGGTTTGTTTTGACCCAGCCACGTGAGTGTCAGGCTGAGTTCAGCACCGCCTCCTGCCCCCTTGGGCCACCTACCTGGAACTGGGCGCTGATGCTGGGCGGCTTCTTCTTCTTGTGCAGGTGCAGCAGGGACTTGGTGGTGCGGTCGTGCAGGGTCATACTGATGATGAGTTTCAGGGATTTGGAGTCCAGCAGGTTCTAGGATAGAAACACAGGGTCCGGCCTGCCCTCCCAAAGCCCCAGCGGGCACTGGGAGACCTCTCGGACGTCCCCGGAGTCACAACAATGCCCCTCCCAGGTGGCAGCTCTGAGGCTCAGTCTTGGGGTTGTGCTGTCAGAGACAGGGTGGGGGCAGGTGGGCCGGGTGGTGGTGACAGGGGGACTGAACCTGGGCTGTGTCCTGTGGATGGCGCTGCCTCCGGGCGGGCTGGTTACAGCCTCTCGTGGCCCGAGTGCCCAGAAGCCAAGAGCTACAGAGTGCTGGCTTCCTTCCTCGCAGCTCAAGGAATGCCAAGCACCCCGTGTTTCCACGTGCGCTCCTCCGGCCAGCTCTCCCTCATGGGCCAACCCTTACTGTCGCTGATGAGGGGGACTAGCGCTGTCCCACCTGTTGGCCAGACCTGTTGGCCCACCTGTTGCTATATACTCTCCGTCTGCACGCTGTACGTAGAGACTAGACAGAACGTCAGGGTGCACTTGACCCAAGGCCGGCTGCTGGGGTCTTGGCTGCCAGCGGTGCACAGCTGCCCCCTTCCTGACAGGACCACCCTGACTGAAGGGCCTCCTCTCCCTGGATGCCCACGAGGTGCTGCAGCCATCCCACCCTCTGGAGGTGGATCGCAGCTAAAGACCCCTGATGTGGGGATATGACAGAAGGGTCCCATTGCCTCTCGGCGAGATAAGCTCTGTGGTAAACACTCCTGGGCTCCCCGGGGGATCAGGCTGAGCCCACCTCCTGGCTCAGTCCTGACCCTGCCCAGACTACTTCCCCCTCCCTCCCCCCACTTCGGGTTTCTCCTGGGAGCTCCCCCTTAAACACCACTTGTGCAGAGATCCCCATCACAGGCCCTGCCTCTAGGAAACCCAAACAAAGACACCTCTGTATCATTTCAACAGGAGACACTGTTTTCTAGAGGGGAAGGGGGAGATGATAGGAAAGGGAAGGAATCAAAGAAGCTTGAGAAGTTAAAAGTCACCTCCCGCCCCCCCCCCCGCCGCCCCAGTTTTCCAGAAAAACTTGAACCAGGCGCTTGCAAGGCAGTGTCAGACGGTGTCGCACGTGTTTACCTTTGGAATGATCTGCTTTTGTTTGATACCTTTACTTTTCCTGTCAAAATATTAAAAATGGTTTTGTGAACAGAAGGAACACGATGTCTGGATCTGGGTTAGTTCAGCAAGCCACACCTTGCGGGTTAGATGGAGTGAGAACAGAGAGAGGAAGAGAGTCCAGAGGCACAAGTGCAACGAGGCCGCCGCCTCGCCGGGGACCTGGTGGGCTCCCCTGCACATGTGTGGGGGACTGTTGCTCCTGTGACTGTGCACACCGGCCTCACTGGGCCAGCGGCTGCCCCTGGGGTGGCAGGAGCACCTGGTCTGGGGGCCACTTGGTCTGGGAGCAGAAGGGCTGGCTGGTCATCTACAGGGCAGAGCACAGGGCTGGCTATGGGGGAGCTGGGATCTCACGGGACGATGGTGGGATGCCCCACATGGGGCTTCGGGGGATCCCGCGAGGCTCTGACGCCTACCAGGTGTCCCAGCTCTATTTGCTACACGTTGGCAAACATCAAGCCGTCCGCAGAGACCCTTCCGCCCCCGCCCCGACAGCAGGGCAGGGGTCTGTCTCGCAAAGAACTGAGAGGGGGCCTGGGTAGGGGAGCCTTTGGACTCGAACTGGCAGAAGGTTAAAAATGAAAGCTGATCTTTTGGCCGAGGGAGGGGGGATGACCCCTACCCTCTTAGACACTTTATGGAATCTTGCAGAGGAGAGAAAGATTTAAAAAAAAATTGCAGCTTGGCCTGTTTTTAAGACCCACTGAGAAAACGGTTCCCCACAGATTTGCAAGATGCTCGGCTGTGAGGTTCTCTGTGTGTCAGGTTTCACGTTAATCCCGGTGGGGTGGAATAAGGCATAATAAAAATGACTTTGCAAACAGGCTGCACGGCAGGCACAAGCTTTGCTCTCTGCTGGCCTGAGCCCCGAGCGGTTGCTTGTGCCCATTGGTTGAGGCTGCTGCCCACCTGGTATGTGGGTACGAAAATCATCACCCCTGCTTTGCAGACACAGGCCAAATGCTCAGAGCGCTCAGGTCATGCAGTGAGTTAGTGGAAGGTCCAAACCTAGTCTGTGTGGTTTCTGGCCCTTTGTATCACGTCACGCCCCCAAAGCAGGGTCACGGGATGCGCGGAGGCCCGCAAAATTGCACACCCTGCTTCTGACGGCTTCTTTATAAGCTCACGGTGGCAAAGGCGGGGGTGGGGCGAGGGGAAGCAAGCCTTGCTCTGCACATTTGGGGGCAGAAAATCAGATGCTTCGTGGGGGAGCATTCCTGTGAAGCTGTGCTGGGCACTGGGGAGCTGGCAAGGATTTGGGTCACAGTGCAGACACCAGGGAGGGAGTATTACGAGGACCACTTAGCGACGGCTGGTGTGAGAACAGAACCACAAGACAGCGCAGCGTTTAGAGTGGCTGATTCAGTGTTACAGGAAGCCCACGTGGGCCGGGCCCGGGCGGGGAGGCGGTCGTTGCACTTGTGGGGGAGCGGGGGGTGCCCACAGCCTCAGGGGGGACTCACAGGATGAAGGTGCGGGGTTTCTGGAGCCGACTGAGGGACTGGAGAAGCCTACGGGGGTCGTCACCCTGCCAGGGCAATCCTTTGATGGTCTTGATGATTTGGTCATGCAAATCGCTGGGTGGGGGGGAGGGGTGCAGTGATAGAGAGAAGACCAAGTTAGAGCAGCGGGCCCGCCACCTCAGGGTCCCTGGCACGGTCGGGACCGTCCTCAGGCCACTGGAGCCAAAACATGCAGCTGGGGGAAGCCTGAACGCTGCCGCCACTCCCTCCTGCACCAAGAAGAGGGCTTCACCCGGGAGCAGCAGCCCACCCCAAGGAGGCTCCGCCCTCCCGGGAGGCAGGGGGCTGGGGCCACTTCCGGCTGAACAGAGTTTGCAACATGGCATCTCGGATCGCTGGAAAAGGCCTCACGTTTAAGAGCCTTTTGGAGTCTGTAAAAAGTATCAAGGGGCTACTGAAAACAGAAGACCGGGGAGGTCTCTGTGGGAAGCAGCAGATTGGTTTCTCCTGATGGTTCTGTGGGCTGCCTCCTTGTGGGCTTCAAGAAATGCCTTGGGAAGAACAAATTGGAATTCACACACGGATCAACCTGGGGCGATGCCGCCCCCTGCCCCCCATCCCCCATGCTTGGCTGTCCTGACTGGGGGAGGGGGCGCTACTGGCATCTGGAGGGTGGAGGCCAGGGATGCCTCTCAATTCCTTGCAGTGCACAGGACGGCCCTACCACAGGGTGACCCAGCAGAGTGCCAAGGGTGAGAAACCCTAACTGAAGATCCTTACCCCCCCAAATTCAACCTTATTAGCTTTCTTTTGTTCAGTTGCCGTGGGTTCAGGGCTGAGCATACA
The DNA here is from genome assembly GCF_963455315.2 of Globicephala melas. Classification (NCBI taxonomy): domain Eukaryota; kingdom Metazoa; phylum Chordata; class Mammalia; order Artiodactyla; family Delphinidae; genus Globicephala; species Globicephala melas. The sequence goes on along the minus strand of NC_083316.1, from coordinate 158,839,546 downwards.
TTTTAGGTGTGAGAATGAGAATGGCTTAGAGACAAAAACTGAATGCTCGCGAAAAACGTCTAGATGACAAATGTTTTGGATAGAACTTCTAGAAATGAGGTGGCGACGGCTGCAGGATGAGCTGGGACCTTCTCTCTTTTGTAAAAATTCCTCGTTCCAGTTATTTTAAATACATGTTTAAGCTCTGAGCAGTTGGCCTGGGAAGACCCCGATCGGCAACCCCCTGTCTGTGTTCCATGCACCATGCCCAGGGCCGGAATGGCCACACTTACCTCTGCTCCCTCACCCTCCAGGGAGGCACAGAGCAAAGACAACAGAGGGGTCACGTTTCACCTCCACACCCTGAGCGGTCAGTGCAGCGGCCAGAGCTCCTGATGACAACGAGGCCCTTGGCTCCAGCCCACACCCCCCTGACGTGGCCAAAGCTGGCGAGAGCGCCCCTCGGCTCGCCGATCCCCCTCTTGCTCTGGATACTGCGCTGAGCACCTCGGGTGACGGCTCCCCTGGGCGTGCCTCCCTGGTCTTGGGTTCGAAGGCCCTTGCTTCTACTTACTTCTTGCTTTCATAGAAAGCAATGATGTCCTCAAAAGCGTTAATATCGAACTCCTCAGAGCCGTCAAATGAGAAATCTAGCATTGAGCAGCTGAAAGGGAGAATCTGTATAAACTAAATGCGCTCTTGGGGCAGGATTCGCAGCCCGGGGGCCAGGCCCTGGGGAGACCAAGTGGGTCAGGGGCCACTTTCAAATACTGGGACGTGGTTTTCTTTTTTTTTTTTTCTCTTGCCTCCTTTTGGGTGAAAAAGCTGATTTAAAAATGCACCTTTTTAAAAGGAGGAAAATGACACGCTGCTTTCAGACAAACGACATGGGGTCACTTACCTAGGTGCTAGCTCTACCTCCACACATATGCGTTTGTGAATCTCCTGAGGGAGTTTTTATTATAAAGTGTTCAAAAATAAAATGACTTTTTCATGTTTTGAAATTTTGTGACTCGCTCCTGGGGAATTTGTTGAGTCTTGAGAAACAGGTTGGGGACTCAGCTGCCCCAGGGCCTTTGCACATGCTGCCCCCACGGCTAGCACACCCTGCCTGCCTTGTCTGGCCCAAGTGGTCCCTTCTCAATGTAGCCTGCCTCTCTCAGGCTGCCAGAAGGGTCCCTCCCCTGGCTTTGTCATGGCCTCAGATGTCTGTCCAGTGTAGCCTTTTTTAATCCTGGAAGCGCAAGCCTGCTCACTTTTACACTCAGTAGCAACTGCGGTACGTGGAGGACCCTTGGCCATTGCTAGGTGGCCACAAGACACCCTTATAAGCAACGGTGCATCTGTGTTTCTGACTGAGAGTGAAGGAACTTAGCTGATTGGCTTTCGGGACACCCCAGGCAGGCTAAGGGCGGAAGTGCTCTTAAATCAAGCTTGTTGCTCTGTGAGACCAGCAGCCCTTGGGCCCCACCCGCCAACGGTCATGACCGGCCATGAAAAGCTCCTTTGTAAACTGAGCCGCCCACATCCCCCTAAGGCAGATGATGCACGAGGCCTGCCTCGCAGAAATGCGGCCACCAGATGCCGTTACTTCTGGGTCTTTCTTGTTGAAGCGGCTGCTGTGTTCCTTATTCTGGTCAACCCCGACCTGGGTTCAGAGTGTCGGGTTTCTGGCGCCATTTTAAACAATGCCGCTGACTACTGGCTTCACTTGGGATAAATCAAGGTCTCGCTCACCGGTACAGTTTTTCCGATGGGGTGCTGGCTCCTCTCTGCAGCTCTCCCAGGTGACCTCGGGCACCAGAGCTGCCCAGACCTGCTGGGGACACAGAGCAGATGAAGTTTGGGGGGTGGGGGTCGCTTGTAGCTGAAGGACTTTGTAACTTTTCCATGGAGGCTGTGATCCTGACTTGAGTCCGTTTAAAAAAAAAAAAAAAAAAAAAGGGCCTGACACTCAAATTTGGGCAGAACGGGGAACCGTGAAATGTTCCATTCCCCACAAAACAGCATCATCTATTTCCTACTTCTCATAAAGGCTTTAACCTTTTGGTCCTCCTTTAATAGACACCCTTCCTAAAATGCCGTGGTTGGTATCTCGAGCTGAGTGACCCTGGGGGAGCCACTCAGCTCTTCTGGGCCTCAGGTTATCCTCACAGAAAAGTGGTGACACACCTTCCTGCCTTGCACGTATGAGGTTAAATTATACACCCCGCTACAGACTTTCCGTTTGGGACGATAAAAGACCTTGGGAGCTAATTTACAACAGCCAAGGCATGAAAGCAACCTAAATGTCCATCAACAGATGAACGGATAAAGAAGATGTGGTATATTTACACAATGGAATATTACTCAGCCATAAAAAAGAATGAAACAATGCCACTTGCAGAACATGGATGGACCTAGAAATTATCATACTAAATGAAGTGAGTCAGACAGAGAAAGAGAAATTTTATATGCTATCACTTATATGTTGCATCTGAAAAATAGTACAAATGAACTTATTTACTAAACAGACTCATAGACATAGGAAACAAACCTATGGTTACCAAAGGAAAAGGGTGGCAGGAGGGATAAATTAGGAGTTTGGGATTAGCAGATACAAACTATTACATATAAAATAAACAACAAAGTCCTACTGTATAGCACTGGGAACTATATTCAATATCTTGCAATAAACTATAATGGAAAAGAAAAAAAGAAAGAGTTTGGGGAGCCAGAGAGAAGTGCTGGTTGTACAACCTTGGGAATGTGCGAAATGAAATGAAAATGTACACTTTGCAACGGACTATGAGTGTCCTCTTCTCAACAGTGACCTGGGGACCCTCCTACCTGCAGCCTTTTCAGCCCTCTCGGCCCGCAGGCGCCCGGCCTCCCGGAGCACGGCCATGGCCTGGATGGCAGCCCGGAGCACCGCCCAGCGGAACACGGCCACGGGGTCCATGCCGATGAGCTCCCGAACGTAGGAGCTGTCGCTGCCCCGCAGGAGGGCCACTATGTCCGGCCGCATGTAGTCCATATTCTTCTCCCGGAAGTCCTGGTGGGGGGTGGCAGGAGGGATGATGGAGGGGGGTGGTCCCTTGCCAGTGCCGGCCGAGGCCCTGGGGGCCAGCATGGGAAGGACTAGTGGGCAGTGCATCTCAACAACAGAGACGTGGCTCCTGCCGTGGAGCCCTCGACAGTAGAGCCAGGGGTTTGACACTGGGTCCGAGAGCCCTGAAACTTCGCCCAGCAAGAGCAATAAAGAGGAGGGACGGGGCTTCCCTGGTGGCGCAGGGGTTAAGAATCCGCCTGCCCATGCAGGGGACACGGGTTCGAGCCCTGGTCCAGGAAAACTCCACATGCCGTGGAGCAACTAAGCCCGTGCGCCACAACTACTGAGCCTGCGCTCTAGAGCCCACGAGCCGCCACTACTGAAACCTGTGCGCCTAGAGCCCATGATCCGCAACAAGAGAAGCCACCGCAATGAGAAGCCCGCACACTGCAACGAACAGTAGCCCTCACTCGCCTCAACTAGAGAGAGCCTGTGTGCAGCAACGAAGACCCAATGCAGCCAAAAATAAAATAAATAAATAAATGTATAAAAAAAAAAGTTTAAAAAGAAAAAAAAAAAAAGAAGAGGGACAGAGCAAGTGCCAGAGGGAAGGGGCCTCCAGGGTACCCACGCAGTCCCCTTCCCGCCTCCCAGGCAGAGCGTGACTTGACTGATGATGGCAGCGGATGGCTGCGTACCTTGATCTGATATTTCACTTTCCCTGCGAAGTGCTGAATGATGAACGCCGGCTCCATGACGGGGGTGCCGAGGAAGTACCTGTTGTCCTCATGCTGCTGTTTGAACTTGGCCAGCAGGGTCTGGCTCGTGGCGTGGGGAAAGCTGGGAAGAGGATGTAAGACCTTTAACTGCAGGAACTGCGGCCGGTCACCCACTCTGCGTTGCAGGTCGCGGGCCCTCCGTGGATGAGGTGGGCGGGTGCTTGGGCTCCTGCAGGCTGAGCACCGGGCCGAGGGCCGGGAACCTGCCACCTGGCTTGAAGAGGCTGTGAGCAAAGTGATGCACTTGGGGCTGCGGAGCAAACTTGGACCAGGCAGAGCAGCCCAGCGCTCACGCGAACGTGCGGTCCAGGCAAGACTGGACCTGGGCCTGCCGTGGGCAGCTCCTGGAATAATCCCAGGATGGGATGACTTCTGGTCTCAGGCCCATCTGCCCCTGGGTGCTGTGTCTTGGAGTGGGTCTTGCCCGTGTTCCTCTGTTAGAGGGAGGGGCCAGCAGAACGGGATGAAGCAGGGAGGGGGGCTGGGGGCAGAATAAGGGAGCCGTTGTACCTGGCTATTTTGGCCTCCCAGGAAGGAAATGCCACAGCCAGCTTTGGCATCCCCAGCCTCTGCCCAGCCTCACCGCAAAACACGGGCAGAAAGACGTGCCTCCAAATCCCCGATGCCTGGCTCCGTGGCTTAACAGGGGGCAGAGGAGGAGAGTCTCTGTAGCTACAGGGCACATCATTGCCAGGGCCAGGGTGTGGAGCGTGAGAGATCCATTCACTCAGTTGTGGAAATAAATAACATTTTAACACACTATTTTAGCAAATTCAATTCAAGCCTTCTCCGCCCCTGCCCCCATTCCCCCAACTCCATGATGAACTAAAATAGCAAGACTTTGTTTGTTTTTTTTTTTAAATAGCAAGATTTTCAACAAAGACAAATCCGACCCTGCTCCGCCCCACCCTGTCTTGCACACTTCCCACAGATTCGGCTCTGGGAGTTTCCTAGGAGTGATGATTTAGCCCTTCCTAGCACCCTGCCTCTTCCCTTGTCTGGACGTTCTCTCCGCAGATCCCGGCCTAGGATGGATGTGTCCTGTCCTGGACGGGACTTGGTCTGAGACAGGAGGTATGGCTGATTCACACCAGCCCTGAGGGGACTTCAGCAGCAAACAAGGGGCCTGATAAAGTGGTTGATAAAAAGACTGTCCACATCTGGACCCCCAGAACCTGGGAATGTGACCTTAGATGTAATCAAGTTAAGATGAGGTCATCAGGGGGAAATTCCCTGGCAGTCCAGTGGTTAGGTCTCGGAGCTTTCACTACCGAAGGCCCGGGGTTCAAGCCCTGGTCGGGGAACTAAGATCCCACAAGCTGCGTGGTGGTATGGCCAAAAAAAAAAAGGGAGGCCATTAGGGTTGGCACTAATCTACTAGGACTGGAGTCCTTATAAGAGGGGATGAGACAGAAAGAGAGAAGATGATGTGACTACAGAGGCAGAGATTGATTGGAGTGATGCAGCCACAAGCCAAGAACACCTGGATCCCCAGAAGCTGGAAGATGCAAAGAAGCATCCTCCCCTAGAGCCTTTGGAGGGAGGGTGGCCCTTCCCACACTTTGATTTCAGCCCACCGATACTGATTTTGGACTTCTAGTCTCCAGAACTGTGAGAGAATACATTTCTGTTGGTTTAGTCTGTCTGCGATTTCAGGAGCTCTGGCTGGGTGACCAAGCATGAAGCACCTTAAAAATACCTTCTCCAGCCTTCATGGTGTCCTGTGGACGAGGGGCGGCAGGCTTGGTAGAGAATCTCGCATCTGGGCCCGATTCCACGCCCTGCCCTTTGCAAGGACGCACCAAGCCCATGCCCAGTTTCTAGATTCAGGTCCCCCAATACTTGCCCGAGGACTCCCACGAGGGTGTGTTTCCAAGTTCACAGCTATCTCGAGTGTTAATATTTCTGTGGTGGATGGTACTGTATTTTGCAAACGTGAGGTCAGGATTTGTGGCCGCATGAGTCTGAGCAACTTGGAAGTTCTTGGGATGGTATGGATTTGGGGTGAGGCTCTGGGGCTGCAGAGCCGGAATGGTGCCCGGGTCTGCGGACGCACTGGGCCGTGGACACTCACTTGCTCTCTTCATCCAGGAGATAGAAGAGGCCGGTGGGCTTCTTGCTGATCAGATGTATGCAGCCAACGTTGTCTGTGTAGTCGATGTTGTGCCACGAGATCCCTTCGCTCTGGTACTCCTCCTGCAGGGTTCGAGGGGTATCCGGTAAGTTCATCATTTCATGGACATGTTAATATTTATGTAGCACACGTCATATAAAAAACATTTTATTTACGCATGCTTGTACATATTTAAATATAAATGTGCAAATAACATAGAATGCACATTAATGTACCAATAGGAATATAACAATAAAACTATAAAATTATTCAATAAATGAACAGTTAGCCACAGGAATGCACATTGTCAAACATCTACAGTAGGTCCCCTACGTACGAACCTTCAAGTTGCGAACTTGCAAAGATGCAAACGTGCATTTGCATGTCCAATCACTTAAGTTAGTTCACGTGTCTGGCGTACATTGTCACATGCGTGCATCCTCTACAAGTGGTTGTGCAGCTTGCCCTCCGTCTCCTATTGCTGACGATCCTTCAGCTCTACCATCTCCCACCTCCTCTCCCTCCTCCAGTCAGTAACCCTTCTTTCCTGTTCACTCGATGCCAGCCTCTGTATGCCAGCTGTGGTACTGTACTACTGTACTTTTCAAGGTACTGTACTGTAAGATTAAAAATGTTTTCTTTATTTTTTGTGTTTGTTTTTTTTAAATTAATTTATTTATTTTTGGCTGCATTGGGTCTTTGTTGCTGTGCACGGGCTTTCTCTAGTTGCAATGAGCGGGGGCTACTCTTCGGTGCGGTGCGCAGGCTTCTCATTGTGGTGGCTTCTCTTGTTGCGGAGCACGGGCTCTAGGCGCGCGGGCTTCAGTAGTTGTGGCACGTGGGCTCAGTAGTTGTGGCTCGTGGGCTCCAGAGCACAGGCTCGGTAGTCGTGGCGCACAGGCTTAGTTGCTCCGTGGCATGTGGGATCTTCCCAGACCAGGGCTTGAACCCGTGTCCCCTGCATTGGCACGTGGATTCTTAACCACTGCGCCGCCAGGGAAGGCCCTGTTTGTTTGTTTTTTATGTATTATTTGTGTGAAAAGTATTATAAACCTATTTACAGTACAGTACTATATAGCCAATGGTGTTAGTTGCATACCTAGGCTAACTTTGTTGGACTTAACGAACAAATTGTACTTACAAACGCGCCCTCGGAATGGAACTCATTCGTAATGTAGGGGATTTACCGTATCACAGCAAAGTGCTGAAAATCACACGTAACCCCCGCCAGGGGTCAGCAAGCTTTCTTTGTAAAGGGCCAGATGGTAAATATGTTAGGCTTTACAAGTTAGATGGTGTCCACACGATGACTCAGCTTTGCTGTCGCAGCGTGAAAGCAGCCACAGATGCTATGTCAACAAATGAGCGTGGCCACGTGCCAATAACTTTGGGCGGCCCCTGCTCTGGAACTGCAATGTCTGATAGTCATATAATGTGAGAGACCCACGTCATTTCGAACTTCTAACAGCCATGTTTAAAAATGTGAAAAGAAACAGGTGAAGTTAACTTTAACAATATACTTAATTTAACCCAACATACCCAAGGTGTATGATGTATGTCAACACATAATTGACATAAAAAATTACCAAAAAGGCATGTTACATTCCCTTTTTGCCCCCAAGCTATGTCTTTGCAATCCGCTATGTATTTTGCATTTCCTGCACAACTCAATGCGGACCAGCCATATTTCAAGCGAGAAATGTGACTTTCCGCCAAGAGACGTAATAGTAAAATTAGCTAAGCATCTCTATAAACCCATCAGTTTTCTTTCCCCATCAGAATCAATCATGGGAAGGATGATACTTGGGTAAAGACGGCTGGTTATTTCTCAGTGTGAAGACGCGTTAAGACAGGATATCTTTGTTGTTGACTGAAGCAAATCCTTACAAGGCAACTCAGTTTCTCTCCCACCAAAAGGACTTTCATGTCTGAGCAGAGAGAAGGTACAAAATTGAGCTGTGGCTCCAAATATCCCTGCCGTTTGCCTCATCCTGGGCTGGGTGGGAATGTTCCCAGACTCTCCCTTTTTTTTGCAGAGAAAAATTCTGGGGCGGGTTTGATGACAGACCAGGTCCCAAGGGAGATCCCGGTTCTGGCTCATTCTTTTCCTCCTTGGGTGGGATGCGCGAATAAGATGATATGTCCTTACCTGCTCCAGTTTGAAAATGTGCTGGTTGAAGTAATACTGGAGCTGCTCGTTGGCGTAGTTGATGCAGAACTGTTCAAAACTGTTCCTCTCAAAGTCTTCAAACCCGAAGATGTCGAGGACCCCAATGGACAAGCACTTGGGGAGACAGAGAGAATGGTTATTACTGGTGGGCCCTCCCTCAGGAGCAGCCTGTCTGCTGGTGAGGGCCTTAGAACCCGTAATATTAAACAAGGAGCCCTGTGGTTTTTTGATTTTTGGTTTTTGTTTTGTTTTGGGCCACGCTGCACGGCATGCAAGATATTAGTTCCTCGATCAGGGATTGAACCGGTACCCCCTGCAGGGGAAGCCTGGAGTCCTGTGTTTTCGTTCTGTGCTGGGCCCTGAGAATCGCATCCCGTCGGTTCCCTGGCCCTGCCCTGGGAAGAACTGGCCTGTGCCCGACCAACTGCAGCTGACGTCATGGGTTGCCTGCCGAGGGGGTGTGGTCCTCACCGAGACGGACTCTTCCATGTCCTTCTTGTTGAGGAGGGCGTGGTTGATCCGCAGCACGATCCAATCAAACAGGGCGCTGTATAGTGACTTGGCCATGGAGTCGCGGGCGGTGATGGCCTGTGGGTACAGAGTGGGTGGCACACCTTGGCGGGTCAGGCCCTGAGGTCTGTATGCACAGGCGGGGAGACTGAAGTGGTGACTTGAAACACCCAACTCATCTGACAAGCCCCCTTCTCACTTCGCATGCTGTCCCGTCAGCTTGGATGCCCTGGCCCACCCAAGCGTGAAGCGTGAAGCCCTGACCTGGCAGCCTGCGGTTGGGCCAAGTCTTTCTCATGGGCTGGCTGGCCTCAGAGCACCCTGGGGACTGCTGGGGTGGGAACGCAGGCTCAGGGAGGGCACCATGGGAGAACGAACCAGGAGGCTGGGCTGGGTTCAAAACCAGGTCCCTTGCGGTTCTGGGAGCACCATGGGCCCCACCACTGGGTGCCTAAAAGCAGCGATGGTCTTTACCACTTTTTAAAAAGGCTTTTTGGGGTCTAATTTACATACAAGGAATTCCTTCTTTGTATGTTCTCAGATCTAAGTTGTGACAAGACTCACTTGGCCTGCTCTCAAGATCTAGAACGAGTCCCTCTGGTTTTGTGGAAATGGAGCCGTGTAGGACGCAGCCCTGTACGTGGTCTTTTTCTGCTCAGCTTGGCGCCTCTGGGGAGCAGCCGTGCTGCAGGCTCAGGTGACCTGCGGCACCTTTCACGTACCACGGCTGGGTGCCTTTGCCCACAGGGGCTCCAGCTGTCTGCAGTACCCACTTCAGATGCCTAAGCAGCTTCCACCACCAGCTAAAAATCCACCCCCCACTGCGGCTAGGTACTTTCCTGCTGCTCCCCAAGCTATAAGTCTAGAGGCGTAAAAACACAAGAAAAACACATCACAGAGAAAACATCGAGGCTGGCGCAAAGGCCAGGGAGAGGTGCCTTATCAGGATTTAGGGACCCACACAATGGTTGTAAAGGTCATGCTCAAGCCCTGCGGTCGCAAGTTTTTCGGGCAAGGGCCTGTGAGTCAATAGGACCAGCTTTGCAGGCCAGTTCTGCTGCTGCAGCAGGAGAGCAGCATGTGAATGAACGGGCGTGGCTGTATGAAAATAAAGCTTTATTGACAGAAGCAGGCAGTGGGCTGAGTTTGGCCTGTGGGCCACAGGTGGCTATCCTCTGCTGGTGAGAACCAGCGTGCCCGCTGAGCAGCTGGACATAGACACCACACACGTGGCCCCGGCTCTGGCCTTATGAGCTGTACAGGCTGCTTTGTGCCACACCTGAGCTCATATGAAAACCAGAGTGTCGCCAGGGTTCTCTGCTGTCACTTTAGGGGCAGGAAAAACACTACCCATGCCAGCTGTCCCTGAAGACTCCCCTTCTGCCCTGTGTATTCATATTTTCGGGCCTGGCACCTCACAGAAGCCCAGGGCAGCACTCACCTCGCTGAGACTATAGGGAAGGATGAGTTTGTCGTTGGAGGTCACTGTTTTTCTTTTGGTCAGAACTTCCACTAAGATTTCTCGCTTCACCTGTTTCAGGGTCAAGGGGTGGGGGGAAGGGATAAATTAGAAGCTTGGGATTAACAGATACACACTACTGTTTTTATATAAAATAGATAAACAACAAGGTCCTACTGTATAGCACAGTGAACTATATTCAATATCTTGTAATAATCTATAATGGAAAAGAATCTAAATATATATTCATACGCACACACAAACACATATATATATATATGAATCACTTTGCTATACACCAGAAACTAACACAGCATTGTAAACCAACTATGCTTCAATTAAAATAATTAATTAATTTTTTTAAAAAAAGAGAGAGAGAGAGAAAGAAGGGGAGGAAAGTTGGAGAGCTCAGGGACTGGATCCTTGTGTCACTGAGGCAAGGCGTGGGGAGGGAGGGAGAAGGACACCCAGCAGCTGGGCCGGGAAGTGGGCCCAAAGCCCACCCTCAGGGCTGCCAATCCACAGTGTGTGCTACGCTTGGTGTGTCTCAAAATTATCACCACCCACAGGCTTGCTCGATGGCCCTGACAGTGTGGTCACACAGGCCTGGGTGTCACTGCGGGCCTCGGGCCCAGGTGCTGCCTGGTGACCTGTGTTAAAGCTGTCGCTGTTGGAGCGGGTTCCTGGCCTGGGTGCAGGGGCTGGGCAAGGGGCCTGGCTCTCCCCGACTGCCGAGTCCCATCCATGAGAAGTCAAGTGTTGGGGTAGCAGAGCAGCGCCGGTCTCCCAGCAGACGTGCTCACTCAGCCTCATGAGCACAACAGGAGCTGGGGTTCCCTGACGCAGGTGCACTTTAAGAGCCACAGATGGAATGCATGCTTAGAAAACAGCCTCGGCACCACAGGTATTTGGGGCTGGGTCATTCTTTGCTGTAGGGGGACTGTCTTGTGCATTCTATGACGTCAAACAGCATCCCTGGCCTCCATCCACCAGAAGACAGGAGTACCCCCCAAACGACACCAGACACTGCCCAGCGCTCCTGGGGTTGAGGACAAGTGGACGAGGGGATGGTCCAATCACAAGATGACCTCGCTGATCAAAAGATGATATTTAAAAAAAATTATAGTTGATTTACAATATTATGTTAGTTTCAGGTGTACAGCAAAGTGATTCAGTTTTATATACATATATAAACGATAATTTTGAAGAGCCTTCCAAGTGAGGGGTTGAGGTGGGAGAGCCCCAGAGGGAGTCCTTCTGAAATGAGGAAGGGTCAAAAAGATACCTGTACGCCAATGTTCACAGCAGCACTATTTACAATAGTCGAGACATGGAAGCAATCCAAGTGTCCGTCAACAGATGAATGGATAAAGAAGATGTGGCACAGATACACAATTGAATATTACTCAGCCATAAAAAAGAATGAAATAATGCCATTTGCAGCAACATGGATGGACTTAGAGACTATCATTCTAAGTGAAGTAAGTCAGACAGAGAAAGATAAATATCATATGATACCGCTTATATGTGGAATCTAAAAGAAAAGGATACAGGCACTTCCCTGGTGGTCCAGTGGTAAAGAATCTGCCTTCCAATGCAGGAGACGCGGGTTCGATCCCTGGTCAGGGAGCTAAGATCCCACATGCCATGGGGCAACTAAGCCTGTGAGCCACAACTACTGAGCCCGCACGCCACAACTAGAGAGAGAAAACCCACATGCCACACTAGAGAGAAGCCCATGTGCCACAAGGGAGAACCTGCATGCAGCAATGAAGATCCCACGTGCCACAACTAAAAACCGATGCAACCAAAAATAAAAAAAAATTTTAAATAATTAAAAAAATGATACAAACTTATTTACAAGCGAGAAACAGAATCACAGACATAGAAAACAAACTTATGGTTACCAAAGGGGAAAGGGTGGGGCAAGGGATAAATCAGGTGTTTGGGATTAAAATATACACACTATGGGGCTTCCCTGGTGGTGCAGTGGTTAAGAATTCGCCTGCCAATGCAGGGGACACAGGTTCAAGGCCTGGTCTGGGAAAAGCCCACATGCTGCAGAGCAACTAAGCCCGTGCACCACAACTACTGAGCCTGCGCTCTAGAGCCCACAAGCCACAACTAAAGCCCACGCGCCTAGAGCCCGTGCTCCGCAACAAGAGAAGCCACCGCAATGAGAAGCCCGTGCACCGCAACGAAGAGTAGCCTCCGCTCGCCGCGACCAGAGAAAAGCCCGTGTGCAGCAACGAAGACCCAACGCAGCCAAAAAAAATAATAATAATAAAAAATAAATTTATATAAAAAAATAAAGTATACACACTACTATATATAAAATAGACAACCAACTGTATAGCATATAGCAAGGGGAACTATACTCGATATCTTTTAATAACCTATAATGGAAAAAAATTTCTCACTTATATATGGAATTTTAAAAAACGAAAAGCAACCCCCAACTCCCCCCAAGCTCACAGATACAGAGAACAGAATGGTGGCTGCCAGAGATGGAGGATGGGCAAAATGTGTGAAGGTGGTCAAAAGGCACAAACTTCCGGTTATAAAATAAGTCATGGGGATGTAGTGTACAGCATGGCGACTGTGACTAACATTACCGTATTGCATAATTGAAAGTTGCTAAGAGAGTAGACCTTAGAAGTTCTCATCACAAGAGAAAAGAAAACCCTGTAGCCACCTAGGGTGACAAATGTAACTAGACTTACTGCGGTGATCATTTTGCAACATATACAGATACTGAATCATTATGTTGTATACCTGAAACTAAAATAATGTCGTATGTTTTTTTTTAGTTTTTTTTTTGCGGTACGTGGGCCTCTCACTGTTGTGGCCTCTCCCGTTGCGGAGCACAGGCTCCGGTCGCGCAGGCTCAGCGGCCATGGCTCACGGACCCAGCCGCTCCGCGGCATGTGGGATCTTCCCGGACCGGGGCACGAACCCGTGTCCCCTGCATCGGCAGGTGGACTCTCAACCACTGCGCCACCAGGGAAGCCTAATGTCGTATGTTAATTATACCTCAATTAAAAAAAAAAAAAAGAAAAAGAAATGAGGAAGGGACACAGAAGAGATGGTGGGGGGAGGAAGCAGGCAGACAGGCCCCAGTTTACAAAAGCGCAGTCAGTGAAGGAAGTTCTGGGCCTCGGTGGCCGCTGTGGCTGAGGACAGGGGCCAGTACCTTCAGGAGCTGTGACAGTGTGTCCAGCGCCGCAGGGGGCCCAACCTCCAAGCCTTCGTCTCGGCCCGTGGCTTTCTTCTTGTAAGTGACGTTGCCCAGGTACAGGATGGCCGAGAGGATGGAAAAGATCCTGGGGGAGAAAAGGAACCTAGGTCGGGGCACCTTCCCCAGCCGTGAGACAGCAATAGTTTCCAGTGAACTGGGCCCAAGTTTCCAGTGAACGAGGCTGAATTCGTAAAACCAGCAATTCCAGTCAGAACACACGAAATTCGAAAGATGTCCAATTCTCCACTGGGGACTCTCTTTGTGGAATAGGACTTGGGAGGCACATATCTCTATTTTTTTTTTTTGGTGGTAGTGGTGTTGGGCGAGAGCTTAAAATTTTTCTTTTTATGGAGGCATAACATGCATACAAAAAAAAAAGAAAAAGAAAACACACAATTCCCCAAGTATAGAGTTTTGATGAAGTGTCACAAAATGTACAGATGCCTGTAACTGGCACTCAGACCAAGGAACAGAACATTTCAGGCCCTGGAACCAGCCCCACAGAGGAACCACTGTCCTGACATCTAATACCATCTGTGAACCTGACTTCGGTGAAATCACGTGTACTTGCATCTGGCCTCTTACTGAAAACGTGTGAGATGGGGGAGCCAGGCGTGTTACCGTGTATAGCACATCCCTTCTTAATGCTGCCGACCAGCACTTCTCAGCCTCCGCAGTGCCGGCACCTGGCTTCTACCTACCCGGCCCCCCGCCCACCCCTGCAGTGTGACACTCCAAAATGTCTCCAGGCAAGACCAAGTGTCCCCTGAGGGCAGAATTGGGGCCCCAGTGAGAACCACTGCTGTGTGTGGGGTTGTCCAGGTAGTCAACAAACTGGGGTCTCATTTTTGTACAGCCCCTTAGCTAAGAACGGTTCTTAAGGGAATTCCTGGTGGTCTGCACTTTCACTGCCGAGGGCGCGGGTTCGATCCCTGGTCAGGGAACTAAGATCCCGCTGCGTGGGGCGGTGGGGAGGAACGGTTCTTCAATTTTTAAGGGGTCGTTAAGAAAGAAAACAGAATGCAAAGAAGAACATGCCACAGAGACCACGTGGCCCACGAAGCTGAGAATATTTACTATCTGTCCCTCTCCAGAAAGTTTGCTGGCCCCTGCAGGGATATATCACAATGTGTTTATTTAGTTAACCTCTGGCTGGTGGGCATTTGGGAGGGTTTCCAGGTTTGGGGGCTGTTATAAACAAGGCTGCTGTGTGCCTTCATGTGCGTGTCTCTGGGTGAGCAAATGTATGCATTTGGTTGTGTACACACATCCGTAGTAGGAACTGCCGAATGGTTGTCCACAGCAGTTGGCCCCATTCGTGCCCCCCTAGCACCATGCTCGGCAGAGATGTTCCCTCTGGGTATCCTGGTCGCCCGGGCAGGTGTGGAGAACACCCTGTGTGGTTTTGAAGAATTAAAACAATTTTTAATTGTGGTCAAACACACATCATATAAAATTTGCTTTCTTGACTGTTTTCGAGTGTATGGCTCCATACTGTGAAGTATACCCACACTGTTGGGCAAAAGCCCTGTGGTTTTTTGTTTTTTGGGTAAATATACCTGAGTAAATTTTATTTTATTAGATTTCTTTCTTCATCTACTGAGATAGTGTAGTTTTCCGCTGATTAACAGAATCTGTTAATGAGTCTGCTAATGTGGGGCTTAAAATTTTTAAATGATGGAGGAATTCCCTGGTGGTCCAGTGGTTAGGACTCCGTGCTTTCACTGCTGAGGGCCCGGATTTGATCCCTGGTCGGGGAGCTAAGATCCCACAAGCCACGTGATGCAGCCAAAAAAAAAAAAAGATTTAAAAATGATGAATGACCTCTGAAAAGCCCTGTGGTTTTAATTGGCATCTCCCAATGGCTAATGACGAGCATTCCCTGTCACTGCGCTACTCTCCTTAGTGAGGCTCCTACGATAGGGTGGGTCACATCTCAGAGGGACTGGTAAGCCCCAGGGGGGCCTGTGTGGGAGATGGCAGGGCAGCTGGGCCCGCCCACTTACTGCTTCTTGGTGGCAGGGAGGAAGCCCACCATCTCCATGGCCTGCTTGAGTCTTTCAAAGTCATGCTTGAGGTCCTCCCCATCTTCAATCTTCAAGTTATGCTGAAAAACAAAGTCGGCAGTGCTCTGGGTACTTCTGGGCTGGTGAGGGTGGCGTGAGAGGATGATTTTGGCTGGAACTGATGGGGTATGGCCCAGGACGTGGGGAATGAATGGGGTCCTTTATGCCACCCCCCTCTGGGCCTCCTTGGAGTCGGTTTGGGGGCTAGAGAGGGCCAAGGCGGACGGCCTCTGACCTCCCAGCAGTGCGTAAAGAGCCCGTGGGGAACAGAGGCTGCATTTGTGGTTGGGTCTCGGGGCTGTTTACCTGGTTGAGGTAGAAATAATCTTCAGGTTGCTTGAGCTGAAATTCCTGACGCTCTTCCTCGCTGACGCCAAGTAACAAATAATAAAACACATGGTAGTTCCTGTAGGTCAAAATTAGGAGAAAAAAGTTGTTTTTGGAGGCCGAGTGACAGCTACTCTTCAAACCACTGCTAATACTGCTTTGGAGACCAGGCCAGGGAGGAAACAGCAGCTCGTCTATGTACAAATTTGAGACAATAAGTCGATTCTTATAATGTCTTAAGAAAAAAAAAAAACAAAAAAAAAAACAAACCCAAAAATCAAACCAGGAGCTTTTCCAGCGAGTAGATTCCTCGGGTGGTGGGCATATGTCTTGCTCACTGGTGGATCAGAGATGCTTCTAATCTAACCACATTCTGGCAGACTTCTGAGCACCTACTCCAGTAAAAGCCCCGGGGAGGCACAAGAAGGTGGCAAAGCTCACGCTCCCAGGAGATCCGCCATGGCCTCCTGTAGATTTCCCCCATCTCAGGACATCTGCTTCTCTCCTTCATAGGGAAGAAGGCAGATGTGATGGATCACCAAGGAAATATCCCCCTACCTCTCATCCTTCTCTTGAGAGACCAGGCGAGACTTTTCAAGCAGGTACTTTTCGACCACAGCTCTGTCATCAAGAGGAAAAAGAAGGACAAGTGTTACACGTTAATACTGTTTCCTTGAAGAACAAGAGTGATTTGTTACCATGGAAAAGCCAGCTGCGGATTAACATCCCTGGACCCACGGTAAACACAGGGACCTAAAGGTAATCACCTTGAGTGTGGTAAACAAGCAACCTAAATGTTGAAAATCTTACTCTAAAGGTAAATACAATCATCATAAATGTGCCTCGCCCTACGACTACCATCTGTAAAAATAAGGAACCTGGGCTGGCTACTTCTGCCCTCCAGACCAGATTCGGGATGACAGCTGTACGGAAGCCCAAGCTGGCATCACGCAGGACGCCCCACAGGTGGCAGGAATTGAAACGATTGGACCCACGTGTCCACTAATAACACTGGAAGGTTGAACCCTGCTCCCACCATCTCCCCAGCCATGAAATGTTTCTCTAATTGAAAACCGAAATACAAGATAATGGATTCACTTTTCCATTCTTTTTGAAACAACTTTATTGATGATTGATACACGATAAACTGTACCTACTCAAAGCACGCAACGGGATGAGTTTTGACTGGGTCCTTTCACGTAATTTTCAAAAATAGCTTTATTAGGCATAATTGATGCACAACAGACTTACAGTGTGTGACTGGATGAGTTGTGACACATGCAAATCCCTGTGAGTCCACCACCATGACCAAGAGAGTGAACACATCCATCACCCTGAGAAGTCTCTGTGGGACCTTTGTCATTTCTCCTGCCACCCACCCCCAAGCAGCCACTGACCATCCCCTAAAGATTAGTTTGGATTTTCTAGAATTTAAAAAAAAATAGGGGATTTCCCTGGTGGTCCGGTGGTTAGGACTCCGTGCTCCTAATGCAGGGGGCCCAGGTTCGATACCTGGTCAGGGAACTAAGATCCCACATACCGCAACTAAGCCCTCGCACTACAACTACTGAGCCCGTGCACTGCAACTAGAGAAGCCCGCGTGCGCAACAAAGAACCAGCACAGCCAAAATAAATAAATAAATAAATAAAATAGACTCATTTAGTATGTACAGTACAGCTGACCCTTGAATAACACAGGTTTGAACTGTGGGTCCGCTTTATACGTGGATTTTTTCAATAGTAAATGCTACAGTCCTACGTGATCTGAGGTTG
The DNA here is from genome assembly GCF_963455315.2 of Globicephala melas. Taxonomy (NCBI): domain Eukaryota; kingdom Metazoa; phylum Chordata; class Mammalia; order Artiodactyla; family Delphinidae; genus Globicephala; species Globicephala melas. The sequence goes on along the minus strand of NC_083316.1, from coordinate 158,822,101 downwards.
GTTCAATCCATGGATGTGGAACCAGATACGTAGGAACCATGGATTTGGAGGAACCTCAGACACAGAGGACCAACTCTAAGTAGTCTTTGGATTTTCGACTAACCCCTGCATTGTTCAAGGGTTAACCGAATATCGTATCTGCTTACTTTCACTCAACCCAATGATTCTGAGATTCAGCCACATTGCAGCGTGTATCAGAACTTCATTCTTTTTTATGGCTGAAGAATAGTCTGCACGTACAGACACACCACATTTTGCTTATCTGTTTATCAGTTGATGGACATCTGAAGGACCTGGGTCCATGAGGCTATGTGGGCTCTGGGGCAGGAATAAGGCATGTCTGCGGCCACATCCTCAATGCTAACAGAGACATCAAACATTCCTTGGAGATCTACTACGAGGTTCTAGGCACTGTTTTGCAGGGATTCAATGACCTGGATTTAAATGTCCCCAGGTATGGGCACTGTGGCCCCCACCGATGGACTGGATGAGGTGCTAAAAATTGGGAGAGGCCACACGTTGCTTGGGACTCCACAGGAGGGAGGTGGTCTGGCAGGGACCTGAGCCTGGCAGTGGCCCTGCCTCTCATGGGATCCACTATCACCACGTGTGTGAGCTGTACAGGTCTGCAGGTCATCCTCATCTGAACCCATCTTGTTACACTGAAGAGGAAGCTGGTGCCCGAGGGGTGGCAGGGTCGGGCCCCTGGTCCAGGGCCTGCCGGATGCTGCCAGCCTCTCTCACAGGATGGCAGTCTTCTGTCTGCAGCCTTGCACAGACACATACACACATACAACCTGCATGGGTGGGTTTCCAAGGGCTCAGACTGTGCTGTCTCTTCTTCCAAACCCGTATTTTCTTCCATTCCTTCCACTGGCCAGTAACTTGTAGTTCTCAGCAGTCTGTTTTCCTGCAGGAGGAGGCTGCGTCTGCTCCTACACTCACATTTTCATCTCAGTCTGTAGCCGATTCCCTGTACTGTGTCGGCATATGGGGGAGGACAGCGACCTCTCAGGGGCACCGAGCTGTCATTTGACTGGCCATCACCTCTTCCCTTTGCTGATCATTCTGGGAGCCTAGGCCCCTACGGGGGTCTTGAGGGAGCCAGGGATCCCGCTGGCACTGAACCCTTGAGCCCACAGGAAGACGAGGCCTTGCGAATTGGGGAACTGGGGGAAGACTTGGACTGCCCCTGACCCTTGGCCTCAGCGGGAAGTGGCATCGAGAAGTGTCACCTGCCCAAAAGCAGAACCGGGTCTGGGCCTGCTCCTCGTGAGCTGGCGGCAGCTGCTCCCTGGACAGGAAGTGTACCTCCCTCCTCGGAGTGTGGGCAGGCCACAGTCAAGGGCTGAGGCAGGACTTCCTTTCCTGAATCTGAGGCCATAGATAGGACTCTGAAGCTGGCCTATGAGGTCCAGCCACCCAGGGCCACAGGAGCTGAGCCTGACAGGAGCTGAGGTGGGACAGGCTGGCCATTTAGCTGAGGGCCAGCCCTGCTGGTGTGCTGGATCGAATGGTGGCCCCCAGAAGACATGTCTACCTGGAACATGTGACTGTGACTGTGAAAAAAGGTATCTGCAGGTGTAATTCAGTGAAGGATCTGGAGATCAGATCTTCCCCCATGGTCCAGATGGGCCCTAAATCCAAGGACAAGTGTCCCAAAAGACAGAAGAGGAGATCACAGAGAGACTCAGGGGAGAAGACCACGTGAAGACAGAGGCAGAGATTGGGGTGATGCGGCCACAAGCCAAGGATGCCTGGAGCCCCCAGAAGCTGGAAGAGGCCAGGAGGGATCCACCCCTAGAGCCTCTGGAGGGAGCGTGGCCCTGCCCACACCTTGATCTTGGACTTCTGACCTCCAGAACCATAAGAGAATAAACTATTGTTTTGAGCCAATCGGTTTGTGGTACTTTGTTTCAGCAGCCGCAGGACATGAAATGGAGAATGCAGGAAGGAGAGATCTGGGCGGAGAAGGTGGGGGGCGGTGCCCACTGGAAGCAAAGGCTCTGGCTTCTGGCCTGCAGAGCCAGCCTGGGACCCAGGAGAACATGTGCAGCCTTTTGGTGTCTCTGCTCCCAAGAAGCCACTAGAACTAAAGAAACTGTTTCTGTGTCCTCTACCCAGTCAGATACGCTGGGCTTTTCCTGCTGGTCAGAGGCTCTGCAATGTGGCAGATACAACTGTGCAAAATATGGACCCATGGGAGAAAAGCAGATTTAAAATAAGGAGGGGGGGGGAACTCCCTGGCGGTCCAGTGGTCAGGACGCGGTGCTTTCACTGCTGGGGCCCGGGTTCAATCCCTGGTCGGGGAACTAAGATCCTGCAAGCCACGCAGCACAGCATAGAGTAGATTAGAGTAGACTAGAATAGAATAAAATAAAGTAAAATGAGTGAGGGTCTTTGTGGAGAAAGGTCTGAAACCTGCGGGCCAGGTGGGGACAGGTGGGTGGCTCCGCCCATGCAGATGCCAAGCTGGGCCCAGCAGTAGTCGGGAAGGGACCACTGGACAGCCCATGGTGGGGCTGAGGCCCACTTCCAAGTGTCCGTGAGGGCTAAGGGGCCAGAGCAGATGCTGCGTTTATTGAGGGTCTCTCTCCTGCACTACTGCCCATCAGGGCCTGGGCAGTGGGAAAAAGGAAAGAAGCCAGAGGCTGAAGGATTTGGGAAAATAACATTTCCGTCCTCGTCTTGAACAGGCACCATCCACTGAAATGGTCGTCAGTTAGGTTTAGATGGACAGAAGAACCTGGATACTCTGAAGTCCTGGAGGACCTCTCCCTTCCTGAAACACCGGCGCCTTCTCACGGCCTCCAGGGGCCTGTTGCTCGGGTCTCCCCACGCCTAACATTTAAGGCTTCTTATCCTGATGCTCAGAACTTCACCTGGAGCCTTCGCAAATCCCACTGCCACTGCAGCCCCTCACATCAGAATGTGGAGGGGGTGGGCTCCTTCGAGCCACCAGGCAGTGGACTGTGCCGAAAAGCCTTTTTTTTTTCCCACTGTGAAATAGTTTTATTGGCTCATAAGACCTTTGCCTGTTAGAAAAATACCCAGAACCCTATGCAGTATTAAATCACAATTACATTTTTTAACTACTTGAAACTACCCAGAATATAATTTTTTTAAAGAAAAAAAATCCTATAGTATTAAATTCTGAAATGACATTATGACAAAATAGATAATTCCTTGTAACATTAACTCATTGCATAAAGCTGCCAGATATTTTCATTAGTATAACCATTGCAGAGTGCAAATGGACACAATTTCTTTCTTTTTTTGGGGGAACACAATTTCAACATGACACATTTAGCTGAATTTAACTGTGCCCTCACCTAAGGAACTCACATTTCTGGCACAAAATGTAGACCTGTTTTAACTTCCACCAGACAGTCAACTTCACAATCCAGTTACCACCTATGGACTCATCCACCTACTCATCCATCTGTCCATCCAAATCCATCAATCTACCCACCAGCCTCTCATGAATCTACCCATCCACCAATGAGTCCATCCATCCATCCATGAATCTATTCATCCGTCCACCCATCCATGAATCTACCCATCTATCCATCCATCCATCCATGAATCTACCCACCCAACCATCCATCAATCTATCCATTTTTCCACCCATCCATCCATCCACCCACCCACCCATGGATCCATCCATCAATCTATATACCCTCCCTCTCACCCACCCACCTCCTTTGAGTACTTCCCTGGACAACTGCCTCACTTTGCTACCCAGCATCACGTCTCCTTCTAGCTAAAGGGGCATGTTTGGCAAATGCCAGAGTCCACATCAACTCTCCCTGTGGCGTCCTTAGACCCACTGAATTAGAAACATCAAGACCAGGGCACCTGTGGCGTGCCCTTGCCTGTTCTTGGCAAACTCTATCATGCTAGGACCTCTAGCTCATTATACTTACTCCGTGGGTGCCTGGGCCCACGGGGCTGCCCTGGGGAAGGTAGGGTTGGTTACGAAGGTGCCGCCCCTCCCCCACCCACACTCCCACCTCGACCCACCGCTCAGACTTTCACATCAACGACTGAAAATCACACTTGCTTCCCTGTACGATTCACAAATGCCTGCCAGCCCACGATTTCAGCACCCAGCTCTCTGCTGGCTCAGTCCTGGCAGCCCGCTGCAGGGAAGCTCAGGACCTCAGACCGAGGGCTGAGTGCACAGCCTGGGCGGCTACAGACTCACCCTCTCACGATGCCGCTCTCCAGGTAGTTGACCTGGATAAATTTCCCAAATCGGCTGGAATTGTTGTTGTGAGCCGTTTTAGCATTCCCGAAAGCCTGGGAGGAAAACAAAAGGAGGTTTTCAGGTTGTGAGGATGAAGTTTCTACAGGCCTCGGCCTGGAGCCCGGGGGCTCCCTGGAAGTCACGCAGAGACTCCAGGAGAGACCTGGAGAACAGAAAGGTAGGTAGCCCCAGCGCATTCCACGGGCTTACTCTTTATCTCTGTGTTTGGGGGTGTGGGAGGGGTTCAAGTTTTAAGTCCTGGACATTAGAAATGCCAATCGTCAGAATTCTTTTTCAGTAATAACTGTTCACGTAGCAAACTCCGGCCTGTGGGCCAAATCCAGTCCACTGCATGTTTTTGTATTGCCTGTGAGCCAAGAGTGCTTTTTACATTTGTAAATGGTTTCAAAAAAAACACCCCCAAAACCCAAAAAAACAAAAAAACCCAAGATGAGTAATATTCCCTGCCATGTAAAAATCCTACTCCCACGTCAGCGTCCATAAATGAAGTGTGTTGGCACACAGTCAGGACCGTTCATTTACTGGTTGTCCACAACCGCTTTTCTGCCGCGATGGCAGGGTAACTGTGACAGAGACCATCTGGCCCGCGAAGCCAAAAATATTTATTATCCAGAATATTTACTTCCAGAAGGAGTTTGCTAGGCCCTGGGTTGATACGGGCTCCAGGCTGGACACCTGCAGTGTGAGGGAGCAGACGTGGGGACAGGTCCCAGGCTGGAGGGGTCCTGCAATTCCATGGGATGACAAGCTGGTTCACTGCAAATTTTTTTTTAAAAAAATTGGGGTAAAACTAGCATAACATAAAACTAAGTTTTTAAAAGTGAACACTTCAGTGACATTTAGTACATTCACGATGTTGTGCAACCATCACCTCTATCTAGTTCCGGAACATTTCCGTCACCCCAAAAGGAGACCCGTCCCCATGAGCCGTCACTCCCCAACTCCCTCCCCCAGCCCCTGGTAACCACGAATCTGCTTTCTGTCTCTGGATTTGCCCGTTCTGGACATTTCACATAAGTGAGGGCATACACTAGGTGGCCTTTTGCATCCGGCTTCTTTCCCTCAGCCTGATGTTTTCGGGGTTCAACCACACGGTGGTAAGAATCAGGGCTTCATTCCCAGTATATAGAGGAAAGGCTGCATAGTGCTCAGAGCCTGTGGCTTGGTCAAGTCCCCGTGGGGTCTCCCACGTGACCACCATCCAGATTACAACAGGGAACACCCTCTGTCCCCCACAAAGGTTCCTGGGGTACCCCCTTTCCACATGGTACCCAGACAGGGAGAACAGCCAGGGAGAGGGTGTGGTGGAGCCTTGGGGCGCACTCAGGGCAGGAAAGGTATCTGGGGAGTGGGGTTCCCTGTTTTGGGGGAGTGAGAGGCCAGTATAAGAGGTGGTGGTGAGGCCGGGCAGAGGAAGGGAAGAGGCAGAGATGGCATGGCGGGGGGTGACACCCCAAAGTTACACGCGCAAAGGGAAGCTTGGCAGAAACGAAAAAGGTGTCAGGCTCACACTGTTCCCGTTTGAGGAGGCTGAGCCGGGCAGAGGAGGTTGGAGGGAGGAAGGCGGCAGCTGGAAGGAGGTGGGAAGGCCACTGCCAAGGTCTGGATATGTGTGGGGGGGGCGGGGGACAAGGGCAGGGTGCAGAGAGGTGGCCAGGCTCTCAGGGGAGCCAGGAACAGGGAGACACTGAGAGGAGCTGGGATTTTCTTGAAATCCTCATTCTGCAGGGGGGATGGATGCAGGTCCCTCATTGATCAGAGCTTCTGGTGTGCGACCGCCTGAAGGCAGAAGCCCCATAAAAAAGCATCTGCTGGAAGGCCTGGGGTTCTTCCTCGGAAAATGGTTCCATTCAGCAGAGCCTGCGATCGGGGCTGAGGCCCCCCGGTTGGGCCCATGCGCCTGTCACGCTCTTGGCTGCTCAGGTCACAGGATGAGTGACTTCCTGCCCAGCTGCCCCTGGGGCTCCAGACCCCAGAGACGGGCCTCGCCGTAAAACCTGAACCAACTTCCAAGTTGCCAAGCAGGGGAGTGACAGCGGAGGCGGCCCCAGAAACGCAACCCGGCCCTGACTGCAAAGGGGGTACCTTCGGGGTGGGGTTGGGGGAGCCCTTTGAGGGGGGGTCTCCACCTGGCCTGGTGGAGCAGAACCGAGCTTGAGAAGGTGCTTTCTGGAGTCAGACAGCAGCCACAGAGACCACACCCCCTCCTCTTCTTCACGGCATCCTGATGTGTGTGACTGAGCTATAGGCCAGCTGCTGGGAGCCAGGCCACGGTCTGCCCTGCTCTCCTGACCTCAGCACTGCTGACACTTGGGGTGGGATCCTTCTCTGGGGTGGGGCCGTTGCTCTGTGCACTGTAGGGTCTCCACCCACCAGACGCCGGTAGCATCTGGGACAACGCAGAACATCCCCAGAGACAGCTGAATTGCCCGAGTTGAGAAGCACTGCTGTGTACAGATGGAGGTAAAAGGGGTTTGCAGGGTCGGGTCGTCTGGGGCTCCCTCCTGTCACGAGGGTCCCCACGTGCACTGCAGGCGTTGATGGGCTCCCTGGCGAAGAAAACTGTCTTTCCAGGTTTAACCTCCTGTTCCCTCTAAGTTCAGCTTTTAAAGGGGTAAAGCCCATGGGGTAAAGCCACAGCTCTGAGAAAAGCAGACAGCAGATCTGTCTCCTTTCCTTCCAGACCCTGCAGGGTGGTGTCTGAGCTGAGGACAGACCTGCTTTGTGGTAAAATGAGCTCCCACGAGCGAGCATGCCAAGTCCTGCATGTCCTAACTTGAAACAGATGGCAGAGGGGTGCCCGACACCGAGTGGGCTCCCTCCAGGGGCAAGTCCTAAGTCCCTGCAGTGCCTGTGGGCCTCCGCAGAGACAGCCCAGAAATGCACATTTGCATCCGGAAGAGCCATAGTGGTCCCTTCTGAACTCGGGACAAGTCTCTGTGGCGATTTCTAAGGAAACAACCAGGCCTGGCGTCCTGGGGATAAGAGGGAATGTCTTCGGGATGTGAGGGCCCACCATCTCTCTGGTTCTGCGATTACCAGCGCGGGGGCCTAGTGACCTCATGCGTCTGGTATGCGGTCTCAACACACTGCGACTTTTCAAAGCTGATCTAAAAATATCCAGTTGGTGCTATTATACGTCCCTTAGAGGAGGAGGAAATGCTGGCCTGGCACCCGAAGCCAGGGGAGCTATTGTGTAGCTGTTCCCGGGGCCGTGCACTGCCTCCAAGCACAAGGGTGGCTGGTGTGCCCGGTGGATCATGTGGGGCTGGGGATGGATGGAAGGGGTGAAGCGGGACCTGGGTGCCAGCAGTGATGCGATATGATCTGGCACTGGCGCAGGCGTGGCCACATGCTCATGCTGTCTTCCCATCACGTCAGACGATCCACGGCTCTGGCAAAATGCTATTCGAGAAAGGCCTCTACTTTCTTTGAAATGCTTTTTTTCCCTTTTATAATATAAAAGACATGTTTCTAACATAAGCTGTACACTTGGAAAAAAAGATAGAACCATGCTAAAAGTTTACCTAACGAAAGGAAAAAACCATAAAGAGATGACCCATTAATTCAACCCCATCCCCAAGCACGGTTTCTAGGTAAAATGAACGAAGCAGCCGTACCCCGACTTCCTCAGATCATGTGCCCCCTCCAGGTGGCCCCCTCCACCCTGACAAGGATGCCAAGAGCCAGGGGATGTCTGGCTGTCTTCTAACTGCCTCTGCCTTTGAGGTTCTCCTTTGGGGAGACTAAAAAAGCTTTTTTAAATCAAAGACGTCCAGGGTTGGGGACTTCCCTGGTGGTCCAGTGGTTAAGAATCTGTCTTCCAATGCAGGCGACACCAGTTCAATCCCTGGTCAGGGAACTAAGATCCCACGTGCCGCGGGGCAACTAAGCCCGCGTGCCAGAACTAGAGAGAAGCCCGTGCACCTCAATGAAGCGAAGAGCCTGTCTGTGCACCACAACGAAAGATTCTGTGTGCTGCAACTAAGACGCAACAGACCCCCGCCCAAAAAAAAAGACATCCAGGGTTGAGCAGCCTACATAGCCAGAAATTTCCAGACGGTACATTTTCTATCTAAACAGGATGGCTCTTCTCTCTGTTGGAATGCGCAGTAACTATTTTAGGAAGAACGGTGATACAACATCAAAGAACGACCTGTGGTGTACACCAGCCCCACGCCAGGAGTGCTGTGGGCTTGTGACTCTTTCCTTTGCTCGAATTCCTCTAAGGGACAGACCTGCCTTCCTCATTTCCGATGAGGAAACTGAGGCACAGAGAGGTCAACTGACCTCCCCGAAGTCTGCCCCGACCCCCAACCCACACCATGCCCGTAGCCGCTCAGTCCCTGGTCCAGGCTGGTTCTCAGAGCTGGGAGCCAGGTGAGCAGGCCTGAGACTTTTCGGGGCGTCTGTCTGCCCCGGCAGCCCGGCAGGTGGATTCCCGAGCCTTGAGTTCACACCTGGTCTCTTGTGCATCCCATATGAAAACCGGACAAGCCTTGAGACGGACTGCATTAGGCAAACAGTGTTTTGCTTTCCGATTTCAAAACTGAAAAGCCCCATTGAATGAGCTCACCAAGGCAAACGTGCTTGCTATCTCCTGTGTTGACAGTTGACCCCAGAGAAGGGGTTTCCCTGGAGAGAAGTCCCTCAGCCTCACCTTGCACAGTGGTGGTCCTTCCAGCCAGGCGGAGGTGGCCTGAACTGGGATAACTCCTTTGCCCTCAGATACACGTGCAGCCGTCCTCACTTGCTGCGGTGGTTTCGTCTTGGTTGTGGGGTTGGCCTTCTGTTTTCCTGATCGAGCCGCAGGGACCTCCCTTCCCAATGGTGTGGTGCTTTTGTACGTGTGGTTTCATTCGTTCACTTGACAACAATGTATTGGTTGGCTGTCGTTGTGTCTGGCACCGTTCTAGCCTCAGAGAGCCCCCTCCCTGGTGGTGCTCCGACAGGGACACCCCCTCCACGTCCACCTTGGCCATGGCTCAGAGGTCACCACCTCCCGACACCCTGGAGGCTGCCCACTGCCTCTCATGACCTTGACACTGCCCCTCCCCCTGCGATGCCACATCTGGGCGGAGCCTCTGTTCCCCACCCCGGGACCACAAGCCATGCCATACAGGACTTCCGAATCTCTTGTGTCCAGTCAAGGCCAGAGAGGAGTGACCACTGTTGCCAGGAGAGGCTGCGAATGGTAAGAGAACACTAGCAAATATTAGGCCACTGTGAAGCCTAAAAATGGGGCTGAAAGGGAGACTGTCTCCCGCTCACCGGCCTGCAGGAGCCCTCTTGTTCCAGCCCTGGGTGTGGGTGCAGAAAGGCAACACCCGAGGGTGACTGGGAACCAGCCCTGGCACGGCAGCCCCACCGCTGGAACTCGGGCTATTTTATTTTCCCAAGTGCTCTCCAAGTTCCAGGCGTACCTTTCTACGTGAAACGGCGCTCAGCCCATGCCCAGATCGTGTCCATTTGGGGACACAGGCGACTGCCGGACCCGCAGGAGGAGAGCTGGGAGGCGTTCCACGGCCCGAGGTGCCCTGGAGATCTGCTCTGCTGTGTCTGCTGAGCAAACATCCCCAGGGGCATCCAGTCAGGCTGGGGCTCTCCTGTGTGGAAATGCCAGGAAAATAAACCCCAGGTGTGTGCGGGGTGGAGGGCTACTTCCTGGTGAGAAGCCCAGGAGAACAGCTCTGCATCGGCAGGGGATTCGGACAAATTAGTTCACTGCTCTTGAGTTTCAAGTTCCTCTCCTGTAAAACGAAGGGGTAAACCCCTGTCTTCTCAGGTTGTTTGAGGATGAAACGGGGCCATCTGTGTGAACCAGGGGTGGGCCAACTTGTTCCATGAAGGGCCAGCTAATAAATATTTGGGGCTCTGCTGCAACAACTCAACTCTGCTGTGGGAGCGTGAAGCAGCCACAGACGACCTGTACGTGAATGGACGTGGCCATGGGGAGGACACCTACGTGATGCCCAGGATGGGGGGAATGCGGGGTGGGTGGCGGGCTTAGACATTGACCTCTACCGGGGTCAGCAAATTACGGCCAGCCACCTGTTTCTGTGTGGTCTGTGAGCTAAGAATGGTTGTCACATTTTTAAACGCTTGAAAAAAAAATCAAAAGAATATGTCACAACACATGAAAGTGATATGAAATTCAACGTGCAGCCACCATGAATAAAGTTCTGTTGGCGCACAGCCATGTCTGTTTACGGACGGTCTGTGTCTGCTTTTGGACTATGGCAGAGTTGAGTCGTGGTGGTGAAGACTGGTCCAGCAGAGCTGACAATACTGACCCTTGGGTCCTTTACAGGGTAGGTGTGCCAGCCACTGTTCTAGAGGCTCTCGGTTAAACGTCCCCTTCTCCCAAAGGGGGCCAGGGCAGTGCTGGGGCCGGGAGAAGACTCCAACACTCAGACATGCAAGGTGAGCATGACAGGGTGTGAGCGTTGCCTGGGCTGACTGGTCTCCCCCCAAAGCACTGTAGGGACACAGAGAAGCAGGACCAGGAAGCATGGAGGACAAAATGGGCCAGTGGAGTCACAGGCTCAGAGGGGCTGTGTGGAGAGACAGAAAAGCTCCCTGGGGGCTGGGAGCGGAGGGGGTGGGAGGTGGGGAAGGGAGAAGCACGGCCGATGTGATTTCCACAGAGCTGCTGTGCAGAGAACAGATGGAGGGAGGTGGATCCAGGGAGGGTGAGGACAAGTATGACGGTGGGAAGGGGGTGGCGATGATGGTGGTGAGAGGCGGTGGCTGTGGGGAGGAAGACGGGACCCCCGACCCCCTGCCAACCCATGTAGGTGATAGCTGCAGGCTCCGTGGGCCTGTGGATGCCGGGCAGGAAGTGGAGGAATCACCCCCAACCTCATGGTTCCCCAAATCACAGATGAGGAAGTGGAAACTTTCCAGGGCCTGGCTGACATCCAGCCTTAGCCTGGGTTCTGTTCTCTTCCTGTTGCCCACGGGGCTTGAGACACCTGGCAGGCTGGATGGACAGACAGACGGGTGGATGGAGGCACGTAGAGAGAGCCGAGTGCTGACAGGACATAAGACTCACCCCATCTCTGTGCCCCCAGTTTGTAACAGGCTCTGTTACTCTTATCCGGAAGGGCACTGACTGTCAGCCACAGATGGACAGAAACGCTGAAAACAAGGGCTCCTGGGGTCAGAACAAGGCCCTTTGAAATGGACAGATTCCTACCAGGGGCTGAAGTTTCATGGTAAACTGTGCCATGGAGTGAGTGGCAGGGAGGTGGGGTGATCGAATCTTAGAAAAAAAAAAGAAAAAAGAAGTCCAGTATGAAACAAGTTATTGTATCTCATACTTCACTGAATTTTGGTTTAGGTTATAAATGAAACCACGTGTAGATCACAGAAAGAATAAAGAACAAATTAAGCTTTGATGGGGGAGGGTCTTGCTTGGTTCTTACTGTACCAAAAATATTTGAGGGATTCATCAAGATCCCTGAGGGCTCATATTATCCATTTGATACCCAAGTCATTCTCTTTGGGGTTTACTTGGTTCTTTTTCTCAGGTTTTAGAGTTGGGAAATTAATTCGCTTACTTTCATTTGCTCATATTTGTGGATATAATGTGTTTACGGCTATGAATTATCCTCTCATTACTGCTTTAAACACATCTCATGGATTCTGATAATACACAGTTTTGGTCACTGATTTCCAGAAAATCCACAATTTTGGTTTTTAACTTCCCCTTCATCCAAGACTTAACAGAAGGCTAGTTTTTCTTAAAAAAATTTTTTTCCATATGGAAGGGCTTTAAAAAATTAATTTCTAGTTTTATTGCATTGTTAAGAGCACTGACTAATAGTTCCCATTTTGGAAATTCTAGATGCTTTCTCTGTGACCTGATATAGGGATGAGTTTTGTGAATATTCCATGAATACTTAAGACTTATTCTCATATTGGAGTGAAGGGCTTGCAACACGGCCACAAGATCTGCCTAAATGTATGGTTTGGGCATCTTACATCCCTGCTTATTTGCTGTCCACTCAATGAGCCTTATGTTATGTGCTTGTAACTATTTCTCCCAGTATCTTTTATAATTTCTGCTTTGTAAAAGCAGCTGCTGTGTTGTATGATGCATAGATGTTGACAACTATTATACCTTGAGAGTAAATTGAGGATTTTAGCATTATGATGAATCTTCTTCATCATGCGACATTCAGAGGCCTGACCTCTACCTTTTACACATCACAATTGCAGCTGTGTTCTATCCTGTTTCTATCTGCCTGATACACCTGTGCCTGTCCCTTTACTTTTAGCTTCCTGAACTACTTTGGTTTAGTTGTGTCTTGTTCATAAAGCATGGAGTTGAACTTTGCTTTGTGAGTCAAGCTGAAAATTCTCTCCGTTTAGGCAGAATGAACCGGTTTAGATTTAGCAACACGATGGACTCATTCCCTTCTGAAATTCAGGCTTCCATCGCTAGCTCTCTTCCCCATCTGCTGCTTGTGAGTGTGGCTGAGTAACTATAAGTCAGAGCAATTCTCCAGGTCACTTTTGATGACTTCCTGAAATCACGCACCTTTTGCAACATTTTTCAACCTCACTTTGCAACTGATTTGGTTTGCATTTGTGTGGTGGGATGCATCTGGGAGAGAGGACCCACTAGGCCTGGCGGACTGGAAGGAGCCATACGTAGGCTGAGCCAAGTGGGGAGTGTGAGTGGAGGCCTTGTTCCATAAGTGGCGGCTCATTATGGAAGGTTTCACTTTAGGATGATGTTTGTTTCCCTACACAAATCCCAAACTGCATGCATGGTGCTGCTGCTGAGAACAGCAAGGACTTCTGATACTTTCCATGCAGCAGAACTAAGCATTGGCATACGTGAGGAAAGTTGAGCCTCCAGGGGTGGGCTGGAGGGACAGTCTGTGGTCTCCAGAGCTCCCTCCACCCTCCCCACAGGTGCTGTAGCCTCTCTCCAAACTCTTGGGGAGAGGGATGCCCCTTGGGGCCCCAGGCTCCCCTTGGGCCCACCCTCCATACCTGGGGTGAGCAAACCTGTCATCCTGGGGCTCCCTTGATTACAATAGTGGGGAAGGAGAGTCAGAATTGTCAAGATTCCCCCGGCCCCCACCATGAGTCACCACTACCTTGCTGCTCTGGTAGGTTATGGTGAGAGAGAGAAAAGGTTGAGAATCCAAGTATGAGCTGTGGGGATTTGTTAAAGATACAGACTTGGGGGCTTCCCTGGTGGTGCAGTGGTTGAGAGTCCGCCTGCCGATGCAGGGGATGCGGGTTCGTGCCCCGGTCTGGGAAGATTCCACATGCCACGGAGCGGCTGGGCCCGTGAGCCATGGCCACTGAGCCTGCGCGTCCGGAGCCTGTGCTCCACAACGGGAGAGGCCGCAGCAGTGAGAAGCCCGCGTACCGCAAAAACAACAACAACAACAACGAAAACATAAAAAAGATACAGACTTGGGCCTCAACCCAGACTTGCAGAATTTCTGGAAAGGCTAAGGAGTCAAAATTCCTAAACCAGAGCCTGAGGCTATTCTGACTCCTGGAAGGGTGAGAACTATTGCCCTAGGGTTTATTATGAGAACGAAGTGTCTCTAGGGAGAAATAAAGCAAGAGGATGTCTACTTACACCCCTCCCTCTTTCTTGAACACCTGGAGTAGGGGTCTTGATAGTCTACAGTGGGACAGAGCAAAGAGCTTCATGCTCAGTGTACTTAGTTTAATTAGACAGCTTTCCTCACGCTTAGCCCCAAGAGACAGGAAACTTTCATATTCCAGGGTTTCACCGAGATCAGCCACTCCCCACCAGTACCCCAACCCCAGATGGGTCCAATTCACATCCTGACTGCCACTCGGTAGCCTTGTTCAGCCAGGCACTGTAAGGTGGAGGGGAGAGGGAGAAGAAATCAGGCCCCCGTGATGATGAAGGAACAGGCGCAGGAAGAAAAATCATTGCCCAGTGCCACCTCTCAGCTGTGATTCCTCATAGTCCCGAGAAGCAAGGGATTATCTAGGAAACTGGGCTCAGTGGCTTGGTCCCAGTCCTGACAAGAGGTTGTGCTTTGTTCTGATGTAGGCCCGGCTGGGAAGCCAGTACTGTGGACACCACCCCGGCTGCTGGACACTGTCACCTGTACACACCAGCGGGGCCACCAGCTGGAGCCCGGGCAGTGGCAGGAAATATTTCAGAGGAAGAGACAATAGGATATGGTGATAGCGAGTATGCAGGTGATAGAGGAAAGCACCAAAGACCAGTGGTGATGGCTCAGCCGACCGAAATGGAGAAGTAGGAGAGGGCAGAGGTGCGTGGGGTCAAAGTTCAGTTTGCCAGGACCTTACCTGAGATTTGCATCTCATGGATGTGGTGGGATTTTGTCTAAGTGTGTGTGTGTGTGTGTCTGTGTTGGCCGGGGTGGGGGGGGTGGGGGAGGTGGGGAGGGGGGTCCACAGACTATGCCCCACAGGCCAAATCTGGCTTGATACCTTTCTTTTCTTTAATAACTTTTAAATTTTAGCACAGTTTTAGATTTACAAGAAACTTCTAAGAATATTACAGAGAACTCCCAAGCACCCCACACTCAGTTTCCCCTACTGTTAATATTATGGTGGTGCGTTTGTCACAACGAACAAATGAACCAATATTGACTGATATATTATTCTTAAACTAAGTTAGCATTTCATTCGGATGTCCTCATTTCCCCGCCTAATGTCCCTTTTCTGTCCCAGGATCCCACGTTACATTCGGTCCTCACATCTCCTTGACGGATCCACGCCAGGTTTCTCGGACTCGTTTTTTGAGATCTTGACAGTTTTAAGGAGGACAGGTTGAGTATATTGTAAGATGTCCTTCAGCGTGGGTATCTTTGATGCTTCTCTCCCACTGCCTGTTTTTTGCAAATAAAGTTTTACTGGCAAACGACCCCACCCGTTTGTTTATGTATTGCTTTTGCTCTGCGATGCAGAGTGAGTAGCTGTGAGCTAAGTAGTGACAGAGACCGCTTGGCACTAAAATCTGGAAATGCTAATTAATGTGGCCTTTTACAGAAACAGTTTGCAGATCCCTGGTATAAACTACCACGTCAGGGCTTAAGCTTAAACTGCCTGATCCAGGATACACTCCACGGGAGCAGCCACTGCAAACCCGCTCTGGCCAATTTTATTGTTACTCAACCTTGGGGGAGGGTTTTGCCAATTAGCATAATGAATGTCCCACTTCGAATATTCATGGGTGGAACCGGTGATGTTCAAGACAAGTGGCTGGAGGAAACATTCTTCCCACACTTGCTTGAGAAATTCCACCTAAGAGGGCCTGTTCCGTAGGGACGGGGCTCAGGTCTGACTTCAAGCCAGTCCCACATCCTGCTGCTGGATCAGGGGCTGGGGTGAGGCCCTGGGAGATGGAGCTCAGGTACCCCTGGGGCCACCCTAGAGGCCAGAGCTGATAGGACCGGCTCTAGAATGGCTGGGCTCCTGTCTGCCCACTGCAAGATAGATGGGAAGGAATCCGAGGGGTGGATGTCGTGGGACCTGACAGGGAGCGTTCCAGATATGTACAGCCCGCTCTGCATTTCTGTTTGAATTGTGCTAAAATTCATATAACATAAAATTCACCATTTTAACGTACGATTCAGTGGCATTTGACATGTTCGCTATGTTGTGCAACTGTCACCTCTATCAATTTC
This sequence comes from Globicephala melas, assembly GCF_963455315.2. Taxonomy (NCBI): domain Eukaryota; kingdom Metazoa; phylum Chordata; class Mammalia; order Artiodactyla; family Delphinidae; genus Globicephala; species Globicephala melas. The sequence continues at coordinate 158,806,168 of NC_083316.1, read as the reverse complement.
CAGAACATTTCATCACCCCAAAAGGAAACGCTGTCCCCGAGAGCAGCCACTCCCCATCCCCCCTCCTCCAGCCCCTGGCAACCACTCATCTGCTTTCTGTCTCCTTGGATTTGCCTGTTCCGGACACTTCATGTAGATGGGATCATAACTATGTGGCCTTTTGTGTCTGGCTTCTTTCACTCAGTGTAACGTTTTCGAGGTTCATCCACGTTGTAGCATGTGTCAGTGTTTCATGCTTCTTCATGGCTGAGTGATCTCCATTGTACTCACTCTTTGAAAAGGGACAGTAGGAGCAATGGCCAAGCCTGCCTTGGTGGGTTACTCCATCTTCCTTGGGTCTGGGGAAGCCACGGCTGGTGCTGACCTGAGTCCAGGAGGATCACTGGGTCCAAAGGCCCTTTGATGTCCCCAGTGCTCTGGCGTAAAGGGCTTCCAGTCACCTCTTTTTCAGGAGGATGCGATCCTCCCTCCGACCTTCCGTCACAGGCCTGCCCCAGCCTTCGTTTCTCTTGTGGGGGGGCCTCTCCTTGGCACCTCCCATCTTCTTTATGGGGCAGCTCTGGAACGGGTGCAGAAGGCTGCCCATGCTCAGGAGGGCTGGATCCCCATGAGGTGTCCCCCCAACCTCAGCATTGCCAGGGCCTCATCCCAGGGCGCACTCACTCCCTGCTCTGTTATAGCTGAAATCTGGGGCTGCTAAGCTAGACTAGCTCCTGCAGGAAACAAATGGGCCCTGAACACCAAAGGGCCCCTCAGAGCCTCAGGGCGTGGGGCAGGGAGCCACACTGTGCTGGTTCTGTGCTAGGACTCTGCTGGCCTCATGACCTTCTGGAGCTCTCCTCTGCCTCTCCCAGGAGGCTTCGGGGTCGCCTTTAGATGATGATGCAGGCGGGTGCAGCATGTGTAAAGGCCCTGGGGCAGGAGAGATCAGCAGGCAGAGCAGAGAGGTCAACTTGCTGTAGGTCACACAGCACATGCACTGCTGAGTCGGGCTTCCTGGCAGAGGTGGCTCTTGGCCCAGAGGACCTGGAGGTGGTAAATTCCAAGGGGAGGGACACAGTCACATGCTGAGGGGAAAGAACTGGTCCAGGCACTTTGGCAGAACTGAAGAAATTCCCTCTGGGGCTTCAGGTCCTTGTAATCTTCTCTCTCCCCCTCCCCACAGTCTCACCAATATTCACACCTCCAATAAGCAGCTCTGTCCCTGCAGTGGCTCCTGGATCCACACAGCTCCCTGCAGACTCTGTCCAGAGCCCCAGGCCTGATTTTCAACTGTACATCCTAAAGGCCCCTAAACTAGAGTGGGTTTCTCGGCCTCAGCACTACTGGCACTTGGGGACGTACCATCCTTTGCAGAGGCGCTGTTCTGTGCACCGTAGGATGTTGAAAGCATCCTTGGCCAACCAAAAAAACATCTCCAGACGTTTCCAAATGTCCCCTGATGGCAGAATCACCCCTGGCTAAGAACCGAGCGTAATTCAAAAAGATACACACACTCCTACGTCCATAGCAGCACTATTCACAATAGCCAAAACCTGGAAACAACCTAAATGTCCATTGACAGATGAATGGATAAAGAAGATGTGGTACATACATACAATGGAATACTACTCAGCCATGAAAAAAGAAAAAACAATGCCATTTGCAGCAACATGGATGCAACTAGAGATTATCATACTAAGTGAAGTAAGTCAGAAAGAGAAAGAGAAATACCATATGATATCACTTATATGTGGAATCTAAAATATAGCACAAATGAACCTGTCTACAAAACAGAAACAGACTCACAGACATAAAGAACAGACTTGTGGTTGCCAAGGGGGAGGGGGGGTGGGGGAGGGAGAGGCTGGGAGTTTGGGATCAGCAGATGTAAACTATTATATACAAGATGAATAAACAACAAGGTCCTACTGTAGAGCACAGGGAACTATATTCAATATCCTGTGATAAACCATAAAGGAAAAGAATATGAAAAAAAAGAACGTCGGTATGTGTATAACTGGGTCACCCTGCTGCACAGCAGAGATTGGCACAGCATTATAAATCAACTACACTTCAATTAAAAAAATTTTTTTTTTTAAATTGGCTGCCCTGGAGATCCCTGGCCCCTCAGGAAGGGCTAAGTGGAAGTGTGCAAATACTCACAGGTTGCTGTGACTTACTCTCTATTAAAGGGGTGAGGATACCATCTAGTGTATCCTGATAGCTCACATCATGGAAGGTTTTGGGTCCGGGCGCCTGACCACTGCCAGCGGGTGGCCATTTCCCCCTCCACCCAGGAGGAGCCTGTCTACAGCCATGAGCTGGGGTCGCAGGGCTGGTCAGTGGCTGGGCGGTTGGCCGAGAGCCTTGGGCTTGACCCCTCGGCCTTTCCAAAAGACGGATCACTTCTGGGCCTCAGGTAACTGAGGTCTTGCTGGGCCTGGCCTTGGGAACTGGCTGCGGCCAGCAGCGGCTGAATGACACAGAAGGAAACTTCCAGAGGGAAACTCCCCAGTGATGCTGGGGACAGGGCCCTGAAGCCACTCCATCCTGGATAATCGCTAGGAAACAAATAGGCTGCCAGGCGCTGTGGTCACTCGATGCCCGGCTGCATCCCTGCCCCAAACAGTGAGGCAGATGTACCTGATAGATGATGGCCGGACATCCCCACCCACCACCCAGCCCTGGTGCAGCAAAGTGCCCAGAATATTCTGAAAGGGCGGTGGCCATGGCAGGGATGTCCTGGGCCCGGAGCTATGCTTTGCCTTGTAATCAACTCTTTTTGCAAATTCCAAGGAAGCCTTTCTGGTTGCTTAAAATACACCCATAATTTCACTTTTCTCTTAGATGCAATGTTCCCAAAAATATAACTTCCACTTTGGTCTAAAATAGGCTTAGATTACTGCAATGCGTCAGGCTCTGCCCTTTTAGGCAGCAGGCCAGAAAGGCAGCCTCGCGGGTCTGCAGGGCACGGGAGGGGCAGAGAATGCCGGTGGGCCACGGCTTCCAGGTAGCCGTCCCCTCCCTAACGCTTCCAGGGTCCCCTTGATCAAAGGCTTAGGCACTCACGGCTGTAGGGCACCCCAATCCTCTCCACACCCCCAAAGACAACCTCTTACCCTTCTGTACCCCCATCCTGCTCTGGTGTGGCCCTACTTCTCAGCTGCGCAGTCTCTGGGCTATCTGTCACTCTGCCCCCGTTCCCTCCTTCCGATCCATGTGGCGCCTTGTAGCAGCTCCCACCATTTTCCACGTCTTGTAACATCCTTGTGGTGAGCTGGGAACACCCATGCCTGCTAATACGTACTAAGCACCAGGGCTGGCAACACAGCCACCCCAACCCCAGGCTACGAGAAGCCTGCCCTAACGTTCATCTCTCTGGCTGAATTATCCCTCTGCCGTGAGCTCCAGCACATCCTCCTGGGCACACATCTGGTACCCCAGACGGTAGCTTCCTCCAGGGGTGCTGTGGCCCTGAGTGTGCACCTCTGGCCTGGCCCCATCAGCCCCAGCGAGTTCACGCTGCCTCTCCTGGCAGCTTGTGGAGGGAGGGTCCAGGGGTTGGGGTGGGGAGGGTGGGTCCGGGAGGCATTGGGGTCTTGCTTGGTGTCCTCGTCCTACTGTGCCCCGGCAGACCGTGTTGCCCTGCAGGCAGGATGCAGGTGGTCTTAGGGCCCAGGGTGCGGCTGGAAACCCTTCGAGGGCCCCTCCTGGATATGCGAGATTGGGAGGGGCCCACACACAGGTCCCACTACCCCCAGCCAGAGCTCACACACCTTGGCTGCACAAGCGCTCCCAGCTGCCTGTGGAACAAAGAGCGCTCGAGCAGGAGAGGGAGAGCTGAAAGGTGAACTTATGAGATGAACTTCTGGGACATCTACATCCAAGTCCCTCTTTTCTGACCCCTCAAGACCGCTTTCAGACTCCCCTGTAGATAGATGTATATTTATGAATATATGAACACACATGTGGCACAGACCAACACAGAAAATTTGAGCTGGTGACAGGAGCCATCTGGAACGCGGGTGGGAACCTGGTTTCCTTATGTTTGGGAAGGGAGAGCAGAGCAGAAGACAGAAGTGGGCACAGAGAAAGTAACTGGAATGTTCTAGCATGTTCCGTGTGCACAAAGTACAAGGGGTCGGCAAACCTTTCCTGTAATGGGCCAGGGGTTCAATATTTTTGGCTCTGGGGGTCATACAGTGTCTCTGTCACAACTGCCCCACTCTGCCTTGAGAGCCACCACAGACAATATGTAAATGAGCAGGTGTGGCTGAGTATTAATAAAACTTTATGCGTAGAACCAAGCAGATTTAACCTGTGGGCTGTAGTGGGCCAATCCCCGGTACACGCAAAAAGAAATTATACTTCAAATAGGGGAAAAGATACTAAAAAAACCAACCGTTATCTGAACAAAGCAAAGCAAGGCACCAAGGTGCAACCAAAAGCTTTAACAAAATAATGTCACGATTTTACGAAAGTGGGTGGATCACCACGCATGTTCCCCGGCAGCAGAAACCACCATGGCAGCCCTGGTTCGTTTCCTGTTGGGGAGACACTTAAAGAAGAGCTGAACCACAGTGAGCACCTGGCGTGAGGTTCAGAAAGTCACCCCGCAGGAGGACGGGGTGGAGGGGATGACAAAATTCCAGTGCGTAGGGACCAGCACGAACTGCACCCAAAATCCACTACAGCTCTTTCATGACGTTCGCCTGCGAGAAAACCCGCAGGGAGTGCGTGACTTCTCAGCTCTGGGTGTTACCACGTGAGTGACTGCTTTTTTTTTTTTTTTTTGTATTGATGAGCAGCTTTTCGAATAACACTTGAAGACTTCGCCCCAAGTGTGCTTGGAAGACCAGACTTGGATGGAAAACCTGACCCTTGCATCCGAGCATACTTTGTTTTCGGTGAGAAAGGCGTGAGGTTTCTGGTGGTGGGTGGGCAGTGGCCGTTCTCCTGGCCGTGGCTGGCCACAGGGCAGGAAAAAGCGCCAGCCACTCGTTCCCGGAAATGAAGCAGATCGCCAGCCAGAAACTGCGTCCCCACCCGCCACCCACCCCTTGTCAAGCTGGTGAGACAGAACTGAGCACAGATGGGTTGACGTGGAAGTACAACAGCACGATGTTAACCCCCCAATTTGAACCTATTTGGGTACAGGACATCTGTAACACTGAAATCATTCTTGGCCTGCAGTCGGCCTAAAAATTCTTCTCAACTGGGGTGATTCTGCCCCTCGGGGGACACTTGGTGATGTCTGGGGACATTTATAATTGTTCTGACTGAGAGAGGGGGCGCTCCTGGCATCTGGTGGGTGGAGGCCAGGGATGCTGCTTAACACCCCACAGTGCACGGGATGGTCCCCACCCCGGAGAAGGATCTGGCCCCAGGTGTCAGCATCGTGGAAGCACAGCCTCGGCCCCTCTGTGTTTCTGTCTGCAAGGCCTGAAGCTGACCCCACACGAGGCCTCATTCACCCTGTCATCCTCTGTGGGATCGGCCCTCCTGCTGTCCCCCTCCTACCCTGGATTCCAGCCTCAGCTCTTGCCCGCCCTCGGGCTGCTCTGCCAAACCAGGGCCCCCCAACGACTTCCCCAAACATCCTGGGGAAGCCACTTGGGGCACAGAAGCAGCCGGAAATTCGATTCCTCCCTCCCTGCAGCTGCCCTGGTGGGACAACCCTCCAAGGCTCTCAGTGATCAGCCTTCAGGCCCCACGGCATCCTCTCCTCCATCCTCGCCTGTCTCCCTCTAACGCTCATTCTCCCGGGAACCCACCCTGGCCTGGCTCTCACTCCCCTCCTACCCCTGCATAGATTGTTGACTCTGATGTTCACAGTGCCGACCTTCCAGCCACCCGGCCTCGAGAACAGCCCAGGTCCAGCCGAGCCTTGACCACTGGCTGGGGGTTGGGGGATGTCTGGCTGGCACGCCTCTCCCTGGAGCACCCCAGGCTGCTGCCTCAGACTCTCCCGAGTCTAATCCCGCTGCCTCCCCACCCAGCTGCCTGCTGACGCCCGACTTCCCCATCAACAGACCAGAGAAACACCCCAAAACGCAAAGCAGACACAATCTGGGCCTCTGGGGCCCTAGGACCCTGGAGACGGACAGACAAGCCCCAGATAAAGGCTCCCAGCCCAGATACCCCTCTTGCTGTAAATGCCCCGGCCCCCTTTGCGGGTTCGGCGTGGGGGTAGGGGTGCGACATCAGTAACTTGCCTCCTTCTGACCTGATCCAGAGCCTCCCTGCCGGGGCCCATGCCTCCAGAATGGTCCCCGGAGGCCTGTCCGTGGCCCCATGCCCTTTTCTCAACATTCACTCCTCCCGGCAAACTTACCTCCTCCCGTAGCTAATGAGCAAGGCTGGGAGGTGCCCCAGCTCGCCGCTTGCTCCTGCGTGACTGGACAACCTCTAAGGCCTGACAAGGCTGGGGTCAAGGGGGTCTTTGTGCTGCCGGCGCATCCCTTGGATGAAGCACCCCAGACCGCAGTCCTCGCAAGCGTCCGGGGAGCAGATCCCGACAGCGCTGTGCAGCCAGCTCTGAGCCCGCCTCCTTCTCCCCCCTGGACTCTGTCTGCTCTGATCTGATACCTCGGCTCGGGGAACCCGCTCTGCTTTCCGAGGCTTCGGGTGGCTTGCGCCACACATTCACTTCTCACCGCTCCCGAATGCCAGCCCCCTCCTGGCCACCAGCCTCTTCGCAGGTGTGACAGCCCCATGTAGATGGATGACACAGATGGACGGACCTAGGTGTGTCTGCCCGCCCCCGGCCAGCCCTCGGCACGCCCGGGGGGCCCCCCCGCACACCTGGAGCAGGCTGCTGGCCAGGGCTCCGCTCTCCTCCCCGGCTCAGCTCAAGAGTCTCCAGTGGGATCACCTCCACTTCCGCCCCACACCCTCCACCCTCCCGTTGTTGACGGAGGGGGACACTGATGGGGGGGACGCTGGCCTGGCTGGGGCAGGGAGGGGGTCAGCACTGAGGAGAAAACTCAACTGCAGAGTCAGCGATACAAAGGATTGAAATCCTGAGAAAACTGGTGAGAGGTAAAAAAAAATGTGGTCTTATCCATACAGTGGACGATTAGCCAGAAGAAGGAATGAAGCATTGACACACGCTACAGTGTGCATAAACCTGGAGAAAAACCAAGCTGAGTGCCAGGAGCCAGACACAAAAGGCCACATCTTGTGTGATCCCATGAAATGTCCAGAACAGGCAAACCCACAGAGGCAGAAAGAAGACCAGTGGTTGTCAGGGGCAGGGGGAGGGGCGACGGGGAACGACTGCTAATGGGGTCTCCTTTTGAGGGTGATGAAAACGTTCTGGAACTAGATAGAGGTGAAGGTTGCACAACACTGTGGATCTGCTAAAAAATACTGAATTGTTCATTCGAAATGGGTGAATTATACCTCAACAAAGCTCGTAAACAGAAAACCTAACTGCAGAGGCACACCCCTGGTTCTGGAACCTTGTGTCACACCGGTTGAGTGGCTTTGCCCGTGTGTCCCCAGTGACGGGCAGAGACTGGCCCATCCTCATCCTGTGGGAGGGAAAGACATGTTCTGGGCAGATGTCCCTGCGGGTAAAGGTCAAGGTGAATGATGGCATGTTGGTTCAGGGTGACCTGCTCGGGTAGGCCGGCCAGTGCTGACAGAGGGTAGTGGGAACAGACCCAGTGGCCTGAGGGGTGGGCGGAGACTGGGCGAGCCTGGGGTCATGTGACACTGGGTCTGTGGGGCCCTCAGTGGGGACTGGTGCTCAGGACCAAGGCCGGCACACATCCCAGTCCCAGGACAGGCTCCTTCAGGGCCCCCGAGGTGGGTCAGGGGCAGCAGAGAGCTCCAGGACACCCTCGGTCCCACGCCTTGCTGTCCTGGTCGCCAGCCTCCTATGGGTATGCCAGGCAGCTTGGGGGGGCCACTATCTCCCAGCCTTCTCTCTCTGCGTGGGCCAGGCCACAGCAGCTACATGGAGGTCCCGAAACCTCGGCCTCTGGCCGCTTGGGAAAATGGCCCGGCCAGCAAGGATCCTCGTTTCATTTCTGCTTTCGAAATTAAAACCCTGTGCGCGTTGGCAAATGTCAGTGGCGTGTGTTACAGTTCAGGAAGGACAGAGAGAACACTGGCCTAAGCATCCTCCACCCTCAGCCCTGATGCCGAGGCAGAGGGGCACGTCCTGGGCGGGCCTCGTGGCCAGCCCGGTGGCTGATGCCGGGGCAGCTGCATCACAATGTCGCCAGGTTCTCAGAGGGCGCCCGGCATGGGTAACGGACCCCAGACTGCGCTGCCCTGGTGAGCCTGCCTTCTGCACCTTCAGTATTTCTGACCTAAGGCAACACTCCTGCACAAATGTCGCGTTTCTGGGGGCGGTTCAGGGGGCAGGCTGCAGGGTGGCCGAGTGACACCGTGTGAAACAGTGACAGTAACAGTTAACTGCAGTGGGCGGGCAGATCAGCTGATTGGAACCGGCTTTCCACAGTGCCGCCTTCCTGTTTTCTGGTCAGAATTGCACAGCAAGTTTGCAACCCCTGCCTGGGGGGGCGCCCGGCGACACCCAAACCTCAAAACAACTCAACTTCTCCTTTCAGGGAGCTGAGAAAAAGTCCCGACAGGTTTCCTGCGGCCCCAGCCGAGCTGAGAGAGGAAATCTTTTACGAAGGTGCAGAGGGGTACCGTGAACTTAGGCTCAGGCTGGGTTCTAACGGTGGTCTGGCTGTGGCTGCCTGCAGTGTCGCCTGGGGTACCCACACTGTACTGGGTCGACTTGTGTCCCTCAAAAAGATATGTCCAAGTCCTGATCTCTGGAACCTGTGAGTGGGACCTTCTTTGGAAATAGGGTCTTTGCAGATGGAATTAAAGTAAGGATCTTGAGGTGAGATCATCTTGGATTTGGGGTAGGCCCTAAATCCAATGACGGTCTTCTTGTAAGAGAAAGGAGATTCGAGATACAGAGGCAGACGGGGAGAAGGCCACATGGACACAGAGACAGAGCCTGGAGTGATGAGGCCACAAGCCAAGGAATGCCAAAGGGTTGCTGGCAGCCACCAGAAACCAGGAGAGGGACACGGGATGGATTCTCCGTCGGAGCCTCCAGAAGGAGCCAGCCCTGCCTACACCTTGATTTCAGACTTCCGGCCCCCAGAACTGTGAGGGAATAAACTCCTGCTGTTTTAAGCCCTCCACCTCCACCCTCTCCCATTGACAGTACTCTGTGATGGCAGCCCCAGGACATTTGCACACCAGCACACCTCTCTGGGGCTCTGTTTTCTCGTCTTTAAAATGAGCAGAGCTGTTGTGAGTCCTCAGAGAGATGATGGATGAAGACCGTGGCACCCAAAGCCTGACACACAGTGGGCCCAAAGGCACGGTAGCTAATTATTCCTGTTGTTAGAAAGTAACTCTCAAGTGAGCTCAGAATGCTTGGGACTTACTTACGGACAATTTCTAAACCATCAACACTTGAAAGAAACGGTGACTGGGTCTTGTGGGATTACAAGCTGTGACTAAGGCAGCTGTTCTCACCCAGGGGAGATTCTACTCCCAGGGGACACTTGGTGATGTCTGGGGACATTTTTCGGTTGTTGCCACTGGGGGGAGGGGATGCTACTGGCATCGGGTGGGTGGAGGCCCACAGCGTACGTGATGGCCCCCAGCCCAGAGACTGACCCGGCCCCAGACGTCAGTGGTGCTCTGGCTGCAAAGCCTGGCTCTAAACTAAAACAACCTTCTCCCTTTTCCAAATGGTCGCCTCAGGAAGCACATTTATGGCTGTGACGTGGATCTGGCTCAAGCCTGTTTTGGAAGCTGGCATGGGCACCGCCCTCCAGCAGCTCCTAACCCCTGGGGAAATTTGGCCTTGCCGGCTCACACTGCTGAGGCTCGAGGGAGGCAGCCGGGCAAGGTCAGAGGCATCTGACTCACGAGGTGCAGACACCCGCCACGGAGGTGACTAACGGCCCTCGTAGAATGTGCCAGAATCCTTCGGGGCAACGGCAGGGGAGGAGCATGGAGGCCAGCAGGAGGACGGATGGGCCCCCAGGATCACCAGTGGCGGCCCTTGGGGAAGAAGATACAAGACACGTCCAGCTGTCACTCGGCGGGGGACTGCTGCGGGCTGACTTGTGTCCCCCCCGCAAAAGGCTCGTCTATATTGACCTGACGCTGGAACCTGTGAACGTGGCCTGATGTGGAAATGGGTCTTTGCTGACGTAATTAGTTAGGATGAGGTCATCCTGGATTGGGGCGGCCGCTAAAACCAATGATGACTGGTGTCTTTACAGGAAGAGAAGGCAATATGATGACAAAGGCTGGGATTGGAGCGACACAAGCCAAGGAGCGCCCGCCTGGAGCCCCCAGGAGTGGGAAGAGGCAAGAAAGCATCTGCCCCTAGAGCCTTCGGAGGGAGTGTGGCCCGGCCCACACCTAGACTTCAGACTTCAGGCCTCCAGAACTGTGAGAGAGAGTAAATTCCTCTTTTGCCGCCACCCAGTCTGTGGTACTTTGTTAGGGCAGCGCCAGGAACCTCATCCCGGTGCCCTGGATGGTCCTCAGCTAGAAAAGGAAGCTGCACCGCGGGGCCAAACCTGCCTCCTCGCTGTGTTGCACTGAAACCTTGGGGCTCGGCATCTTCATCAAACCTTGTCACACCCACCCGCGTGCCCGGTTCTGTGAGGGGTGAAGGGCCCACTTGGCAAAATGCCCCACTCGGTAAATGCTGGGTCCGTCCTCTCGTTCCTGTCTCCGATTTCTAAAGTCACTCAGTGCCTGCATTGTTTTATCCCGTCATAGAGCACCTGTTATGGGCCCCAGCCATTGCTGGGAGGACAGTGGGGCCATTGGTGGTTTCACGGCAGCTGAGTTCCAGAGCTGGGATGGAGCCAGATTGAACCTGGGACACCCTCCGTAGCTCCCATATCACACAGTGCCCACCCCATGATCCTGCAAGGCCCTGAATGATCTGCTGTCACCTCCATGTCCCCATCGCCTCCTGCTCTGTCCCTTGCTCACCCCACTCTGGCTCCTTCCCGTGCCCCCCAGGGCCCCTGACTTTCTTCAACACGCCAGGCACGGTCCAGCCTCCTGGCTTTGTGCACTGGCCGTGTCCCCCTCCCAGACGCCGCATTGCTCACCCCACCCGCTTCCGGGCCCAGCTCGGCATCACCTTCTCGCCTCCTGCCCCCTTACCCCTTCTTCCGCGAGTCCGCCCACTGTTCTTATCAGCTCTTAGCTCACAAGCGAGGCCGCTGTTTCTCTTGCTGCCTGCCTCCTTGTCACCAGGCGGCAGCTCCCTGTGGGCAGGCCTCTGTGTCGATTTTGGCCACTGCATAGCCCAGGGCCAAGAACGGTGCCTGCAGGCGGAATATTTGCAGAATGAATGGATGATCAGAGGAGGGAACGCGTGCAGGGTACACAGCACCGAAGAGAAAAGCGTCCGTTCTGCGGCCGGATCACTAGGTAGTGTTTGAAATGCTTGCGCAAAAAATGACAATGAATCTTTACATTACATGTATAGGAGAAGACAGATATAGGCCATGCGTGCTGGCACGGGGCCAGGCTGTACAGCCCCAGCTGATTTCTTGCTCATGATCTCAGAGATCGTCAGAGAGGAAGAGGAACTGAAGTGTATTCAGCCGGCACAGCCCAGATGGGATTTCAGTGAATTTCAGTAAGAAGCTGGAGGTCAATGCTTCAGGGAGGGTGGGACCCCTGAACCTACCCCTGCTCCCACCCCACCCCGAGCCTACTCCTCGGACAGAGGGTCTGGGGTCCTGCGGATGGACAGACTGCAGCACATCCAGCAGGTGTTACTCAGCAACATGAAGATACGAGGTCTTGAGCCAAGAAAAGACGCAGAGGAACCTTAGTACTAGTATTTAGTACTAAGTGAAAGAAGCCGGTCTGAAAAGACTACAGACGGTATGATTCCAGCCATCCAGCATCCTGGAGAAGGCAAAACTATGGAAACAGTAAAAGGATCAGTGGTTTCCAGGAGCTGGAGGGAGTGAAGGGGATGAATAGGCAGAACACAGGGGATTTTCAGGGCAGTGGAACCATTCTGTGTGATACTCAGGGTGGATACGTGACATTGTGCACTTGTCCAAACCCGTAGCAGGTGCAACACTGAGTGAATCCTAATGTACACTGTGGACTTTAGCTAATAATGATGTGTCAATACTGGCTCACCAATTGTTTTTGTTTTTGTTTTTTTAAAACCTGTTTCTTTTCAAGAAATAACATGCCTTTTTTTTTTTTTATTGCGGTACGCGGGACTCTCACTGTTGTGGCCTCCCCCATCACGGAGCACAGGCTCTGGTCGCGCAGGCTCAGTGGCCATGGCTCACGGGCCCAGCCGCTCCACGGCACGTGGGATCTTCCCGGACCGGGGCACGAACACGTGTCCCCTGCATTGGCAGGCGGACTCTCAACCACTGCGCCACCAGGGGAGCCCTCACCAATTGTTAACAAATACAACATGTTAATGACAGGGGGAAGAGCAGAAGTGGCAGGAGAATACGGGAACTCTCTGTACTGTCTGTTCAGTATTTCTATAAACCTAAAACTGCTCAAAGAAGTAGAGTGATTTATGTCATTATATTTAATAAAATTTAACTATTTAAGTTACATACTTAAAATCATTTAATCACTGCAAAATCTTATTAAAAGCAGAAAGAAAGCAAGCAGAGTCTTAGACCCCAAACCCAGAGGCTCACACCCTGGGCCCATACGCGGTCCTGGCCCTCACCAGGTGACGACCGTTAAGTTAGTTCTGAGACGTGGACGCATCTTGTCCTAAGACCCTGAGAGTGAGTGATCACTGCGATCACTTCCACTGCCCCCATGTCCAGAAGGCTCACCCACAGTGACACATCCGTGACTCCTGTGGGGTCTGGCCAATGGGAACACTGGAGAGGGCGCAGGAAGCTGGGGCATTTCCTCCCCCGCTGACTCTTAGGCACTGCCAAGCAGCCCCTCCCCTAGCCCGTCCCCAGCCCCCAGGTCTGAACTCACCTTGCTGGCTTCCTTCTACCCCACGGTCCCACTCCCTGCCAGAAACACCCCACCATGAACTATTCAGTTTGGACACGCCATCCTTTTCTTTCTGGGACCCGGAGTGCAGACTGCCGCACCTCCAGATGTTGGGAGTACGTTAAGAGGACATCAAGGCATTGATCAGGCCTTGTTATTTTCTCTATTCTGATGTTTTGACACCTGAGGCCTGGCTGACCCTGGAGGGACTGCCCCCGCCAGGGCTGGCCGAGTCCTAGAGAAAGCAAAGGACTCTCCTACAAACACGCCTTCCGAATACAAACCAACCATTTCAGAGCCTACACCGCCCCCCACCATTATCACGTTCTCACACTCAGGGCTACTCTCTCCCTGCCCTGATTACCCCAGGGCCAAGTACCAGACAACCAGGGCAGCCTTTATGCTCCCAAACTCTGAAATTATTCAAACTAGGCACCCTAAGCCTGCTTACCCTGCCTCACCGGACCCTTCCCGTGAAAACCACGACAGACTCCTGCCTACACCCTCCCCTGGCTCCTGCTGAGCCCTGGTGCCTCCCTGTGGGGCCCTGCATGGAATGCCAAGCCTCCTGTTTCTGGAAAACGTGAGTATAACTGTTTCCTCCACGGCCGTCATCTGAACGATAACCAAACCCAGGCGTGGAGGCCCCTCCGCCGAGCAGTCCCGCTCACCTCCAGCACCGGACCAGCACCGAGGATGGTCCTCTCGACGCCGCTGGCGTAGCCCTTCTGGCTCAGGGCGGTGAGGCAGTGGATCAGGAAGTTGGTGCTCTGCGTCTTGCCGGAGCCGCTCTCGCCTGAGATGACGATGCACTGGTTGACGTGCTTCCGGAGCATGGCGTAGTAGGCGACGTCGGCCAGCGCGAACACGTGTGGCTCCAGCTTGCCCAGCTGCTGGTTCTCGTACATCTTCACGTACTTGGGGTTGTAGATGGGGAGGAACTTGAAGGGGTTGACGGCCACGAGGATGCTCCCGGCATACGTGTAGATCTTCTGCTGCAGGAAGCGGTGTTTGAGGTTCTTCAGGAGGTTCTCCTCGGTCAGTTCAGGGAGGTTGCACAGGTCATCAAAGTCCGCCTGCGGCCGAGGCAGGAGGCCACGCTCCACCAGGCGCCGGGTGGCCGTGGCCTGGGACACGAGCTGCATGTGCACGTACTTGATGGTCCCGTCTGCGTTGCGCTCCTGCAGCAGGAAGTAGTAGCCGTCCTCCTGGGGGTGCTCGTCCTGCGCCCGCCGTGGCCACAGCAGCACACGGTGCACAGGCGAGTCGTTGGCATCCAGCACCCACTCCTCCCCGCCCGTCTCCTTGACCTCCACCAGCACGTAGCGCTTGCTGCCGTCCAGCTGCAGGCTGGTGATGGCGTCCTGGATGACGTCGGATGTGGTGCTGTCCTTGGTGGCTGTCACGCGGCACGAGGCCTGGCACGGGGTCTGGCTCTCGCTGGTGGCCAGCTGCGGGTAGATGTGCAGGTGGTAGGCCGCCTGCCCCCGGTGGCCGGAGCTGCCCGCCTCTTTCACACTCATCCTGCCGGCGGCCTGGCCTCAGCATGCCTCCCGGGCTCGGGGCGCGCGTCCTGGAGCTGGAAGGGAAGAGGGTGGCAAAATCAGAAGGGCGGAGGTGGGGGTGGGGGGACACTGACATTCACCTCTGGACAGACAGCCTCAGGCCCATGGCCTGACTCCGTGGGCTCTCTTGAAAAGCCAGAAGGGCCGAAGAGCCTTATCTGTCCTTAAACGTGACACTCACCTAAGGTCTGTGGCTCCTGCAGAGCGACGTCGCCAGGCCCCTCCTGCCAAGATCAAACCCTTCCCCTGGAGTCTGCTCCGTCCCAGGCCCCGTCCCTCCCCACCAGCCTCTCAACCCTCAAGTCCAATGGCCACAACCATCTCAGAGCGCAGCCCTTCCTGGACTCTCCTCTCTTGACAAAACCTCCCCTGGCAGATCCCTAAGTGGATGAAGACGCGGCCCCATGGGCCTTGGTTATATCCCCAAAACACATGAGGAAGGTTGCGAGAGGAAGGTTGGGATGAGCAAGACTGAACCTGCCCCGAAACTCAGGGACCTTGAAACCCCCGGGCACCTGAAACCCCACTGAGGAGGATGAACTCAGGGAGGGCCCCCAAAAACTCGCTCGAGAGAACTGCTCAGAGTGCATTTGCTTCCAGAACCCACAACCCCATTCCAATCATGACAAGAACATCAGCCCCAAATTGGGGGCATCCTGTGGGATGCCCGGCAGTCCTCCCCAAGACTGTGAAGGTCACGAGCAACAAGGAAAGACCAAGGAGTCATCCCAGGCAGAGGAAACTGCGGAGACACGATGACTCAATGCAACAGGGTTCCCTGGACAAAATGCATTTGCTCCTAAAGACATTTCGAGAAAGAGAGAAAAGGCAGCCAGTCCTGGCAACAGCTCATTTTGTGTCTTGGAGCAAAAGGCAGAAAGGCAGTGTGGGTCACGTGGGGGCCCACTGTGTGCCACCCAAGCGTGACTGAAGATAAAAAGATGAACGAGACCTTGGCTCAAAGCCCAGCGGGAGAAGCTAATATGCAAACAAATGTGAGAGAATATCAACCATGAGCGTGAGAAGTTACTGTTCCCAAGAGCCAGAGAAGGCTTTAGGGGAACGGTAACATCTAAGAGGGGTTCTGAGGGATGAAGAGGAGTTCACAACGAAGCTCTGCCCATTCATGTACATACTGTCCACAGCTGTCTTCGTTATATCAGCATAAGTGAATAGTCACAACACAGATTAGTAACCTTAAGACCTGGAAAGTTGAACGTACTTATTTTCCAGTCTTTTATAGAAACAGTATGCAGACCTCTGCCCTGGACAGAAGCATGACTCAGAGGCTGAGATGATCTGGGTTCTGGGAAACTGAGTCCCACAGCAGTGTTAGGAGGGTGGGGGATGGGTGAGGCTGAACAAAACCAGACATTATGAAGCTGCTACAAACAGGTAGGTAGGTAGTGGCAACAGGTACGAAGGTTAGGGGAGATGGGAGTATTTAATTTTCTAAACTTTCCTCCAAATTATTAAGTAACTTTGGTATATTTCTTTCCAGTTTAATAGATGTTACATGTTTTAATAAAATCTGAATTGCTCTTAATGTGGTATGTTGGTACAGATGAACATTTCTCCGTGCCATGAAATACGCTTTGAAACATGATTTCTGAGTCCTTGGACGCACATCTTCATGTCCAAGTCTGAGCATTTCCTTGGGATCAGTTCACTCATGTAATTAGCAGATAAATGGATGTGAACGTTGATAAGTGTCTTTTTTCAAAAAGCCACAGTATCCTGCAGAAAAATTCTATGAAACGGTGGGGCTCATCTGCTCTGGAAACACTCCGGCAGTTTCTTTAAAAGTTAATAATATGCCTAGCATGTGACCCACTCCTAGGACTTAAGAGAAATGAAGCAGATGTTCATACAGAGATTGTACATGAATGTTCTTTTTTTCTATAATTAATTAATTTATGGCTGTGTTGGGTCTTTGTTGCTGCACGCGGGCTTTCTCTAGTTGCGGTGAGAGGGGGCTACTCTTTGTTGCAGTGCGCGGGCTTCTCATTGTGGTGGCTTCTCTTGTTGTGGAGCACGGGCTCTAGGCGCGCAGGCTTCAGTAGTTGTGGCTCACGGCCTCTAGAGCGCAGGCTCAGTAGTTACGGTACACAGGCTCAGTTGGTCTGCGGCACCTGGGATCTTCCTGGACCAGGGCTTGAACCCGTGTCCCCTGCATTGGCAGGCGGATTCTTAACCACTGCACCACCAGGGAAGTTCCCACATGAATGTTCTTAATGGCATTGTTTCTAAAAGTCCCAGACTAGAAACAAACTGAACGTACACAAACCGGTGAATGGGCGAATAAGCCGCCATACAATGGAACATGACTCAGCTGTGAGAAGGGACACAACACAAACGTCACAACAGCATGGAACAACATGGAACAATCTCAGAATCTGTGTGCTGAGTGAAAGACAGAAGACGAAAAAGAGTACCTATAGACCCATCAATTCCACTCCTAGGTATGGACCCAAAAGACTTAAAGACAGGGATTCAAACAGATACTTGGACACACACGTTCACAGCAACCCTATTCACAATAGCCAAAAGGTGGAAACAACCCAAATTTCCATCAGCTGATGAATGGATGAACAGAATGTGGTCCATCTACACAATGGAATGTTACTGATTCATGCTACAATGTGGATGAACTCTGAAAACATTATGCTGAATGAAAGAAGACAGAGACCAAAGGCCACATGTTGTATGAGCCCATTTATATGAAACGTCCAGGACAGGCAAATCCATAGAAATAGAAAGTAGACCAGTGGTTCCCAGGGTCTGGGAAGTGAAGAGGCGGGGGAATGGGGAGAGACTCCTGATGGACACAGGGTTTCCTTTTGGGGTGATGGAAAAGTTCTGGAGCTAGATAGAGGTGATGCTTGCAAAACATTACAAATATGCTAAATATTATTGAATTGTTCACTTTAAGTGGGTAATTTAATATTATACAAATTTCATCTCAATAAAATTCTCAAGAGTACATATTATATGATTCCACATACAGGTGACCCTTGAACAACATGGGTTTGAATTCTGTGGGTTCACTTATATGCAGATTTTTTTCACTAAATATGTACTTTAGTACTACATAATCTGTGGTTGGTTGAAGCCCAGGATGGAGAGCCACAGATATGGAGAGCCAACTGCAAAGTTATACATGGATTTTTTTTTTAATATTTATTTATTTGGCTGCGACTGGTCTTAGCTGCTGCACACAGGATCTTTTTTTTTTTTTTTTTTCCAATTGCGGCTTGTGGGATCTTTTTTAGTTGCGGCATGCGGGCTCTTAGTTGGCACGCAGGATCTAGTTCCCTGACCAGGGATCGATCCCGGGCCCCCTGCAATGGGAGCATGGAGTCTTAACTGCTGGACCACCAGGGAAGTCCTTATACATGGATTTTTGAATATTTTGATTTTGTATATGAAGGGCAGCGTCCTCAACCCCTGTGTTGTTCAAGGGTCAACCGTACGTAAATTTCTAAAAAGTGTAAATTAATTAGAGACAGAAAACTGATTGTTGGCCGCTTGGAGGAGGGGGACAGGGCGGGAGGACAAAGGGGTCAGGGAGATTTTTGGGGTGATGGATGTGCTCACTATCTTGATCGTGGTCGTGGGCTCCTGGGCGCTTGCATGTGTCACAACTCACCCAATCACACACTTCAAATAAGCGCCATTTATAGCGTACTGATTACACCCAATAAAGCTGTTTAAAACAAAGCATGTGGATTATGAAAGGACCGAATTCCCCAGGAGTGCAACTTTTTTTTTTTTTTTTTGCGGTACGCGGGCCTCTCACTGTTGTGGCCTCTCCCGTTGTGGAGCACAGGCTCCGGACGCGCAGGCTCAGCGGCCATGGCTCACGGGCCCAGTCGCTCCGCGGCATGTGGGATCTTCCCGGACTGGGGCGTCCCCTGCATCGGCAGGCGGACTCTCAACCACTGCACCTCCAGGGAAGCCCAGGAGTGCAACTTTTAAAAACCTCTTGCTTTCTTTTCAAAATGCCCAATCCTCGAGACCCAGCCACCGAGTTCCTCGGATGCCACTGCAAGGAAACGGCTGGGAACCTATGAACTTGTCTGTGTTCAGAGGTGCCAGGTGGTGCTGCCCACCTGACCGTCCCCCGGAAACTATGAGAGCTAACTGCAGGACGTTCCTGGGCAGCCCCACAAGGCTGTGGAGGGTGGGTAGTTTATGCGCTTCCAAGCCTGGTGAGAGAGGCAGGAGCCCAAACTGTAGATCTGCACCTTAATCAGGGCCACATGAATGCACGTGTGAGCTTGTGAACATACATGTACGAATGTGAGCACACGTGCAGACACAGACACGCGTGATTGAATGCACACTCTCACACGACCGTGCTCACACATGCACACACACAAACATGGACACACATGCACAAACAGAATTTCATTTGAACACACCCACACTCACAGGCGTGCACACACACACACGCGCGCGCAGACCCAGGGCTTCAGGCAGAGCCTGACACGCACTCGTGGAGACACGGCTCACGAGCGCCACAACTTCTGGGGGCACGTTCCAGCTCAAGGACCAGGGGTTTTGGATGGTCTCACGCCCAAGCTGCCTGGATGCAGGCAGCACAAAGGTCACAGGGATGCACCTGCTTTCTCCTCCCAGCAGACACCGAGCTGGCTGAGCGAGAAGCCATCAGGGCCCAACCACGTGATCTTGCTCAAGGGAGCCTCTGTCACCTGCCCTGACAAGGGTCTGGTTGACGCTGGGACAGGCTGAAGGCTGTATGGCCCGCTGAGCTCTGTGCTGCCCCACATCCTCCAGGGCTCGCTGATCATGAGGCAGCCTCGGAGCCCACGGGGGACTTTTACAGCTCTGGGCCCCTTGGTGGGAGGAGCAGGGGACTCCATACTCTTGAGACTGGGGGCCATGGGGGCAGTCACAGGTCCAGCCAGTGCACACCCCACCCCCAGGCCAGGAGGAAGTACTAATAGATAAGCCTTGCTCAAGGGGTCTGCTGACTGGGCCGGCCAAAGAGAAGGGGTGGGGCAGGGTGGACACCAGCTGGGGGCCCTCACAGGAGTCCCCGCAGGGCCCACCTGACCCACCCTGCAGCAGCTGCCCCTCCAGCCATCATAGCCCACGTAGGCCCACCACATCTGCATCCTGGGAAACTCCACCCCTGCACCTGCCCGTGGGGCCCTCCCCACGCCCAGCCAGCCTCACCAGGTCCTGCTCCCCAGGGAGCCTGCACTCTCCTCTCAGAGCGGCTCCCTTTTCCCCCTTCCCGGGGGGGGGGACCCTCCCACCCTCCCACTGAAATAGCTCATGGGCCTGAACACCAGAGACACTAGTAAATCCTTCTCCAGCCCAGGGTCGAGTTCCCTCCTGGCTTCCACGCAGCCTGGAGCTGGTCCTTCCTGCTCGCAGCCGTCCCTCGGTCCGCTATGCCCCCATGCAGTAGAAACCACTGCTCCCCTCTCCAGAGATGCCACCCAGCTCCTGCCAATCATGCCTTTCCTGGTCCTGCTCACTTGCTCTGCAGCCGTGGGGATCAGGTGTCACCTGGACCTGCCCCTGGAGCCCATCCACTCTGTTGCACTCCCCCATCAGGGGCTAAGCTCGTGCCCAGGGACGCCCACCCCACCTCCAGCCCCAAACACCCAGGGGGTTTGCTCCCTGCTCCTCCCACTGACCACATCCTGTCTGCTGTCCCTAGAACAGCCTTCTCTTCTCACCAGGAGGTCAGGAGGGCCTCTGAGGGACCCTTGTCTCCATCCTCTGGGCCATTGCAGGGCAGCGCCTGGAAGCATTGGTCTAGGTGTGAGTGTCCCAACACAGGGCCCCTCGGGGACGCCCTCTGGCCAGCGCTCAGCCCCTGGCCATCAAGGCCCATATAGCACAGCCCCCCGCTGGTAGACTGGCTGCTGCAGGGAGCAGTTCTTGGACGTACTCTGGCTGTTCCCCACCCAGCCAGGCCCAGGCTTGCAGGCCCCCTCCAGCCACGGAGAAGCTGCCCAAAGCCTCCAACCCACAGGGGGAAGTCTGCTTCCCCCAGCCCGGGCTGCATTCCCATGAGACACCGACCAGGCCATCACCACGGGTCTGGCACCCTGCCCTCCCCTTCCCTCCCCTGCATCTCAGACGGGGGCCGGCCCCACACTGCTGCCTCCTTCCAGTGCCATCCGTGTCCCCTGTCCTCGTCCTCAGGTTGGAATGCCCCTCGGACCCCTCAGCCAGATCCCAGGCAGCTCTGTTCCCAATGCGGATGCGCCCTCTTAGACCCAGAGACTCCTCATTCCACACGTGGCACCACCTGAACCTGAACACTGGGCTGATGTGATCCGCTCTACATCCTCACTACGAAGGCCCCTGACCCCTCTGCCAAAGTGACTTCCGGAGAGGCCCACCCAAGTGAGAGGTCTGCCCGGAGCAGCCTGAGAAGTGCTGCCTCAAAGCATCCTCACTGGCACCGAGGATCAATATTTTTCTCAACCCATGGCCATCAGTGGGCACAAAAGAGCATTTTGTCACTTATAATCCTGTCAGGCTGGGTTTTTTGACAATTCACTGTATTCAGTAACGATTTTTCTGTTTCTGGAAGCTGTTCATATCCGTTGCCCTTTTTCTCCCACTGAACCATGCCTACCTAGCTCATTGATTTGGAGGCGCTCTTTGTATAGGAATGGTATTAACTCTTTGCGACGTCTGATGAATCTAATTCATACAGATTTACTTTTGCGTATGGTGTTTTTTGATACAAATACTACATTTTCCAGGCAGTCAGATCTGTGGGTCATTTCTTTCATGATGTCTATCGCACATTCCCCTCCCAGAGCTGGGGAGCATGGAACCACACTCTGTATTCCTCTCCCTCCCTGGACTTACTCTTTACATTTCAGTCTTTATCCATCTGGAAATTATACTGGAGGGTGTAAGAGTTTCCTAGGGCTGCTGTGACAGAGTACTATAAACCAGGTGGCTTAAAACAAGAGAAATGTACTGTCTTGCATTTCTGGATGAGTCCAAAATCAAGGTGTGGGCAGGGCTGGCTCCTTCCGGAGGCTCTGAGGATGAAACCATCCCATGACTCTCCTGGCTTCCGGTGACCTTTGGTTTGTAGGTGCATTACTCCGATTTGCTGGCCCAACATCACATGGAGGCCTTCTCTGTCTCTGTGTCCTCCTCTCGTCTTATAAAGACACCAGTTATTGGATTCAGGATGAAGCCACCTTGAGATCTTAACATCCGCAGATGCCTTATTTCTAATCAAGGTCACATTCTGAGGTTCCGGGTGGAATGAATTTTGGGGGACACCAGTCAACCCGGTACAGTGTGGGAAGTGCAAGGAAAATCCAGATGGTCTCCAAAGAGTGAAGCAATTGTTTTAATGCTTTTTCTTAAAGAATCTGTCTCTCCCCAGACCAGGGAGGCTCCTTTGTTAAAGATCACACGTTAAGTTATGTTACACACGTGGGTCTGCCTCTGGGCTGTTGATATGTGCGTGGAGCCATACTGTGATTACCACAGCTTCAGGGGATGCCCTTAAACAGTGACATCTTTCTCGGAGGAGCTCAGATGTTTTCTCTGGCTTCTAAGCACGTCTTCCTCACGGAGTCTTAACAGAGTCTGAGACCTGGAAGCCAGTCACGTTGTGGCTTAAGGTACTTTCTACAAGTGGATGTGAAACCTGCACCCCAAGAATCCCCAGACTGTGTCTGGAATGAAAGGAAGCAGGTCTGGGACTGAGGAACTGGGGGCCCTGGGTCCCCAGGGGGCATAGCTCGGCGAAGTGGCAATTGCACGCTGCGGCCGTGTGTTGGGGGCAGCAGGTCCTGAAAAGCCGTGTGTCTGTCTTTGAGCCAAACCGCCTCTTCAAATGCCCCGAAGTTAAAATGCCTGTTCTGCCTTCTGACTAATGCTCACAGAAGCACACGCGATGTGAACAGGAAGCAAAACCCGTCCCTAAACTGATAGGATCCGTCTACCTGGAACTCATCGGAGAACTATGCCCTCATCACAAAATGGAAACCAATCTGTCAGACTATAAAATTCCTGTATGAAAGAGCCAAAAAGGTGGAAGGGAAGTGCCCATCAAAGGATGAGTGGATATGGGACTTCCCTGCTGGTCCAGTGGCTAAGACCCCGAGCTCCCAATGCAGGGGGCCCGGGTTCGATCCCTGGTCAGGGAGCTAGAGCCCACATGCGTGCTGCAACTAAGAGTTCACATGGTGCAACCAAGAGATCCCACATGCCGCCAAGAAGATCCTGCACGTGGCAACAAAGATCCCGAGTGCCGCCACTAAGACCCGGAACAGCCAGAAAAAAAAGGATGAGTGGATAAACAAAATAGGGTCCACCCACCCAGGGGAATATTACTCATCCATAAAAAGGGATGAAGTGCTGACACACCCTACAACGTGGATGAACCTCCAAAACATCATGCTGAGTGAAAGAAGCCAGATACCAAGTATGATCCCATGGACGTGAAACGTCCAGAATAAGCAAATCCACAGAGACAGAAGGCAGATGAGTGGTTGCCAGGGCCTGGGGGAGGGGAATGGGAGAGACTGCTGATGGGGACAGGGTTTCCTTTTGGGGTGACGGAAATGTTCCGGAACTAGACAGAGGTGGTGGCTGCACATCACTGTGAATCTCAACGTTACTAATGGCCAATCTTCTGCGCACGATAAAATGAATTCCCGCTGAGAAACCTGAACGTTGAAAAACTAAAAAGGCTTTTTTGCAAACGCCATACTGGTGTCCTTTCAGCGCTTGGAGGGGATGTGAGCCTCAGTTCAGGGCCTTTGTCTCATGCTCTCAGAGAAAGGAGGCACAGGGAAGAGGGTGAGGCCACCAAAAATTCGGCCCTCGGGATGAGTGGACAAATGTGAATGAGCCGCTCTCAAGGCCCGGCCAAGGTCTGATGCGTGAAAAAGTGAGGTTCTGCCGATCAGCTTGGCGAATGAGTTGGAATTGGCTGGAAAATAAGGAGGACGGGGGCCTCCAAAAAGTGTAGCATAGCCGCTTCGTTTATATAAGGCCATAATTTGAAGCCACATGTTTATTGGATGAAATCATCCTCAAGTTAAAAGGAGAGGGCCGGCGTTACAGCAGAGTCAGTTAGGAAACACCGTTTAGAAGTCAGCGCGTTTCCACTTTTCCACACGTGTTTCCTTGAGCCTGTTGGGATTGTTTTAGGAAATGATCACGTGAAGTTATTGGAAAGATGGACATGCCGAGAAATAGCTACAAAAGAAGTATGTTTCTCAGTCTTGGCAGCTCAGAGCTGGAGAACAGTTTAGGCTTTAGGTTGGGTGAGGGGGGGATGCGGCCATAGGCCACGGAACGTCCAGAGCCCCCAGAAGCTGGAAGGGGCAAGGAAGGGTCTCCCCCCGGAGTCTCTGGAGAGTCACGGCCCTGCTGATGCCTTGGTTTGGGACTTCTGGCCTCCAGAGCTGCAAGGGAATCCATTTCTATCGTTTAAGCCACTGAGTTTGTGGTACCAATTTACGGCAGCCCCAGGACATGAATCCAGGGGTCTGCTGCAGAAGATACTGGATGCTCTGATGGAGGCCATGGTCAGGAACGGCCACCACCTCTCTTTTGCCTTACTTAAATATCCCTGGAGAAGCCCATCCCAAACACCCTCTCATGACTGTCCCTTACTTCCCTAATTCGTCCCCCTAGGCCTTCTAGTCTGGCCCAACCGGTCTGAGTCCTAGAGAAGGCTCTTCCTCCAGGCAAGTGCTGGGGCAGCCTGGTCCATTCACCTGTCCCTGAGGCTGATCCCTCTCCTTGGGGTCTGTGGCTATGTCCCCAACGAGGCTGTCTTCTTTCAAAGTCTGTCCAGTCAACAAATGTTTCTCCACTGCCCACACCCCACCCCGGGCCAGGCCAGGCTGGCAGCAAAATAGAGTAAGAATGTGGCAGTGTCTGGCCTTCAGGGAACTGGACAAATCAACCCACCAGAGAAGAGGCATTTCCAACAGCAATAGTGCTTTGGACAGGAAAAATGCAGTGTGTTCGTGCAGCAGCTTTCAACGGGGTGGGAATTGCGGCAGGCAATTCTGCCCTACCCCATGGGACAGTTAGCAATGGCTGGAGACATATTTGGTTGTCACCACTGGGGGGGGAGGGGAGGTACTTCTGGCATCTGGTGGGTGGAGGCCAGGGATGCCGCTCAACACCCTACAATGTGCAGGACAGGCCCCCACAGCAGAGAATGATCTGGCCCTGGACGTCAGCAGCGCCGTCATGGGGACAGAAACTGACCAGAGCAGGGTGGTCACTTCGGATTAACCAGGAGGCAAGGAGGCGCTCAGAGGAGATAGTTGCCAAGGCCTGCGCAGTGAGACAGGATGGATGGGCTGAGCTTGGCGATGGCGGCCCAGGCGAGGGCGGTGAGCGCCATGGGCAGGGGCAGCTGGGGCTGGCCTCAGAACAAGGGGACCAGTGTGGCCGGCAGGAGGGGGAAGGGCCGAGGTCAGGAAGGTCAGATCCCACAGGGCCTTGTGAACATGGGAAGGAGTCCGGATTTTCATGCAAGTCTGATGGGGAACCCTGGCTAGTTGGAGACAGGGAGGACCGAGACATGAGTGACATCAGGAAGGAATTAGCCAAGCCTAGTGTGGCAGGCAGACCGGGGTGGGGGCAGGTATCCGGCGGCTCCTGCAGGTGTGGGTTGGGGGGACTGATGGTGATTCGGGTCAGGCCTGTGGGACACAGGTAGGTTCCGGTTCCAAGGGGAAGGCAGAGCCGCAAGGCCCTGTGGGGGGCTGGGTTCCGGGTCCTTCCCTGTTGACCGGTAGGCTCATAAAGACATGGAAAGTAGCCTGGGAAGTGGGTCTGGGCGGGCAGAGGAGAACCCTTTGGGACCCTCCTCTCCAATGACACGGTCTACCTGTCATCATGCCCTGGTGGAAAGCCACCTTGAGAACCTTATACGGGCAGAGCTGCGGCGACAACACACAAAAGCCCTGCCTGAGACCAGATTGAGCAGCTCCCAGAGAACAAGGGAACGCCGCTTGGCTTTTAAAGGCAGTTCAGATCCCCGGGTAGGGCTCTGGAGGCTGCTGTGCCAGCCCGGTCACCGGGGGCTGGGTGTGACTCTTCTCCTAGGGGACACCTGGCAACGTATGGAGACAGTTTTGGTTGTGACAACTTGGGGGGCGGGTGCTACTGGCATCTGGTGGCTGGAGGCCAGGGACGCCACTCAACACCCTACAATGCACAGGACGGTCTCCACCACAGAGCATGATCCAGCCCCAGACGTCACCAATGCCAAGGCTGAGAAAGCATGCTTTCAATAAATAAGAAAAATGTTTGCACACTTCAGGGTCTCCCCAGGGCCTCACAGGCACACAAGATGTTAGCATGATTCCAAGCCCACGTTCACCTGACTACACAACGTTTAGAAGGAGGGACCAAGAGAGGGAGCTGGCCTTGTGGGGCGACTGCCCCAGCTGTTAGGGCCTAGGGCCACCTGCCCCCGTTCCAGTCTCTTTTTCCACTCCAGATACCCTGTTCCTTAGCTTCCCCACCTTCATCCTCTCATCTCCCTGCTAAACCAGGGGGCAGACTCCCTCGAGACCACCAGGAGGAAAGGGACCAGCCCCCTGAGGGTCTAAGGGCCAGCCTACGCTCCTACACTTCCTTTGTGTCACGCGTTCTGATAAACAGCATCTCCGCGTGACAGCCAAGGACTCTTGGTGATCTTCCCAAGCAGTGGCCTTGGACCCTGGCACGCTTGCCAGGAAATGAAAGCCCCAGGTGCGTCTCCAGGATCTGAGAAGCAAAATCTCAAAGTCTCCTCTGGGCTCACCAGGTTCCGTCCACCCTCTAATGGGACGGAGAGGCTCTGAGAGATGAGTAGGAAGATCGTGGCAAAGCCCCGGGTGGTCCTGATGCCGACCCTGTCCTGTTTGCAAGGAAGCAGCAGCAGTAGCAGCGGCCTTGCAGGCAAATGACCACGCCGGGGCTCTTGGGCCTTCCTCTCCCTCCATCAGCCAGCTCAAGCCAGGCCCAGGCTCCTGTTCCAAGCTCGCTGGTGCCAGGTACTTCACGGCCCTCACCGGGCTGATAAACTGACTTCCGTGGACATGACTGCTGGCCGGACATCTGTGCTCTGAGCAGAGGGACGAGGGCTATTCCCGCTCCCTCAGTATCCCTGAGAGCCAAATCTGCACCTGGCTTGTTAACGCTTTTTTGCGGAATGACTTTCAGATTTTCCAGAAACTTCTTTTGTCTCATCACCTGTGGCAGCAGCCGGTCCCAAAGTCACTTTGTTCCATGAATGGGTTGTTTTTGGACTCCTCTCTTGACCCTGGCAATACTGAGGACACGGACCCCCGTACACCCCAATTATAAATCTTGGCCGGCCCCTGGGTGGGCACACACTGTCTCCCAGGCCTGGCTCTAAACACACCCCTTGTAAAGTCCCATGAGGTCTGCTCCTCCCGAGTCCTGTTCTTGCCTCTCTATTGTCACCCCAAGAATAAGGACCTGTGCAAGATCTGGAAAATTCCCTAACAGGGCACTTCCAAAGTCGACATGGCCAACCTGCCTACCTACCCTAAAATGTTTATTTAAATGAGTGAGACAAAACTAAACGAACTTATTCTCTCTAAGTACCATTATTTATTGATAATTCCCTCACTAAATAAAAATGACATCTGTCTCTTATGCAGTGTTACAGCCTGAATTGTGTGCCCGCCCCCTACCCCGCCAATTCATTATGTTGAAGTCCTACTTCCCAGGACCTGAGAATGTGACTGTATTTGGAGACAGGGCCTTTAAAGAGGTGATTCATTCAAAAGGAGGTCATTAGGGTGGGCCCTGATCCAAAGCGACAATCGGACACGGACTCACACAGAAGTAAGGTAAAGACTCACACAGGGGTGAAGACTCGGGGAGAAGACAGCCATTGACCAGCCAAGGAGGGAGGCCTGAATGCATCCTTCCCCCGTGGCCTTTGGAAGGCACCAACACTGCCCACACCCTGATTTGGACTTCTGGCCCCCAGATCCATGAGACAGTACATTTCTGTTGCTTAAGCCACCTAGCCTGTGGTACTTTGCTACGGCAGTCCCAGGAAACTTGCACACGCGGCAGTGACAGTCATGAAATGCTTGGAGCTGGCTTCCCTCTCGCACACACAACCCTAAGAAACGGGGCAGAACTGGGATGTAAACGAATGAGTCAGACCAGGACGGCTTATTCATTGCTCCGACTAAGCCACAGGCTGAGTCCTTGAATCACTACTTTATTTATCATCGGGGCCCGGGCTCAGAGTCTCAACGAGGAAATGAGTAGAACCCAAACTCATCGGCTGAGTTTTTGAGACATGCCTCATCTCCAAGGCCCTTTCTAGGCCAACATGAAAAAAAGCAAAGAGGTGAAGTGATGGGCTCTGCACCTCGGCCGGCAGTGCGCTGGCTTGTCGGGGGCCCGGCGGTGCTCAGACAGAGCCCTTTGTTCTGTCCCTCCGTCTCCGGGACGAGGGCAGAGAGAAGGGCCTGTCTTGCTCGGCGGGGAGGCCGAGCAGGGGCTGCCTGGCACAGTTGGTTGGGGATGCTGGGTGCACAAAGGGCTGGTGGATGGGGACTGGGGGGAGGGCAGCATCCAGAAGGGGTCAGAGGGCCCCAGAATGTGCGGTTTCCTCCCCTGGAGTTAAAGCAGCAATGTCATGGTCGGGGAACAAGCAGAGGAGGACACGTGAACAGCAAAACTTAGTCTGTGCTTGAGGACGGACTGGCGTCTGGAGCCAAGAGGGCAAACGCGAGAAGATAACGTGGCTTCAAGAGCCACAGTGATCTGGGGCTACCTCCAAAGTAGCTCTTTGAGAGGAGAACCTGATACCTCTAATCTTGGAAGAAAAGCAACAATTTGTTCCGAGACAAGGACCGTTCCCGCAGAAATCCAGGTCAGTGGGAAGACAAAGAGGAGACAGACAATGGCATCTGCTGTGCCAGCGCGTGATGACGGCCCCAGCTCACCTCCTCTTCCTCCTCTGCTGCACATTCTCGGGGCACGTTCTCTAACTCCCCCTCGGTCCATTCCCAGTGGTGGCTCCTTTTTATCAGGACTCCAGATTAAGAACCGAGCAGATGGCAGAATTCAATCGCTGGCCTCTTTTCCCCACGCCTGCCCTTGGTAGCCATTTGCTGGGAGCCCAGCAAACACCAAGGACCCACCGAGGCAATGGTGGGCCTGGAGCGGGAACCAGATTTTACTACAGAGCAGTGCTCCTGTCCCCCAGGGGACACACAGCCACGTCTGGGGACATTTTTGGTTGTCACAACTTGGGGTGGGTGTGTACTATTGGCATCTCGTGTATGAAGGCCAGGGATGCTGCTCGACATCCTGTAATGCACAGGGTGGCCCCACAGCAAAGAATGACCCGGCCCCAGATGTCAATGGTGCTGCAGTTGAGAAACTGCTCTAGCAATTTGGTCTTCGCCAAAGTGAGGTTACTAATGATCCTCCGTACTTCTAGAAAGCACAGCGAGCCATTTCTGAAGTCGTCACCTGCCTGAGCCTAGTTTCTATATCGAGAAAATAGGAACTGCAATCCCCTTGCTGCTGGTTGGCAGAATAAAAGAGTTGGGTATAAAAGCATCTATCACAGAAGATGCTCAATAAAGAGCTGCACATGGACGTGCTTATGTGGTTCCCTCTTCCCCACTTGGTTTAACACCTCTGTATCCTTCAAGGCTTGGCTTAGGGCCAGCCACCTCTCCTGAGGAAACTTGCTGGAATCCCCCATGCCCTGAAGCTTGTGTTGGTCGTTCCTGATTCTGTCCCCACAACTTCTTGTGCCACTTCTGTTGCTGCACTGATCAACTACTCTGAACTCCATTATTCCTGCTGGGGAGGGTGGCCCACTAGAATGTCCCTCCCCCAGGGCACAAGGGCTCATCTCTGCCCCTGGGACCCAGCCCACAGCACCTTGCATGATCAGCCCTTGCTTCACTGAATTCTGGGTCCACCCAAAACGCACAACTTCAGGGAGACAAGGAAAGGGAAGCTTTGAGTTAACAAGCCTCTGTTGGGGATAGAAGATGGATCCTACAGTGAAACAGAATGGGGAGATTCCCAAGTCCCCACCTGCTTCACCAAGTCACAGGCCTGGACCTGAGGGAGGGTCTCACCCAGGGATTTCCAGCCAGAAGGATGCAGCTGAAACCCTGGGAACAGGTATGATGTGCAAAAGCACATTTGGCACTCCAATTTCCCACGTGGAAGATAAGGAAGCAGTAAGATAATCATATTCAGATATAAACTGTAGGACGGAAAGCCCAACAAAAATGGGATCGCCATGGTGGGGATTCACCTGTTGGGGGCTGCATAAAACTAGACAGGGCTGTGTGCTGGAGACACCAAGGCTGGGTTTCAAAGTTGCAGAACACTGATTAGGCCAATCCATTCATTTTGCAAGTAAAGAAACAGACAAAGAGACTTGACAGAGGTTAGGACCCCCAACACAAGACCCTCCAAGAGAGCCTGCCTGGCCACGCTCCTGGAGGAAGGAGACAACAGCAGGGCTGTGGAACCAGAAGATTCTGATCCAGTTCATGGGGGGGGGGGGAGAGGGGGAGGGGGAGTGTCCCAGCCAGGGCAGGCCCATACGCAGAACCTGCATGAGGCATGACTGTGGGCTCTAATCATGTGTTCTGGGGCAAGCGCAGCTGAGAGTCTCGCTTACAGAAGCTTCCATAAGGGCCAGAACATTCTGGAAGTGAACGAGGTGGTCATCTTTCTGTGGCCCTCTTTACATTCAAGCTATCCAGGCTCGTGTCCTGAACGCACTATAAACCCAGGCTCCTTGGCCCTTCTAGCAGGCCCCAGACAAGGATCCCCAGGGTCGGGAAAGAAGAGAAATTAATGCTGATCAAAACGGTTTAGAGCAAGGCCCTCCCCAGAGCCAGGCCCATCAGATAACTTTCCAGCTGCCCATGTCACGTTCCACTGCTCTCGGATGCCTTAAGCGTTTGGAGACTCCAAGACCAGAACATACCTCAGGAAGGTAGCAGCTGGGACCCTCCAACTGTAAGGCACAATATCCCCACCAGCTCCCACCTCAGACAAAGAGGTGTGGCAGAGGCTTTCCCTTAGACTCCTGGCCTACAAGGCGCCTCTCCCAGGCTGAGCTCACAGCCACCGGGGGACAGATTTCCTGTATGTCTTTTTACCCATTTAAGTCCAAGGATGCAACTCGGAGGAGGTGGTGACAGCCTAGCACATGCGGCTGTGTGCGCACCCACCCCCGCCCCCTCTGAAACCCAGTTCCGGCCCCATAGCTGGGGTGGGGGGGGGCCCAAGAGCTCCTTCCTTGCTCCCTAGAACCCCCAGGCTCTAGCCAGTCCGCTCTTAGGAGGACAGTGTTGGGTTTTCAAGTCCTGAATACCGCCCAGAAGGCGCTGAAACTAGCCGGGGCCCCCAGCAGTTGGGGGTGAAGTCAGGGATAAGATGAATCAAGAGGGTAAGATGGGCCCCAAATCTCCATGGTCTGCACCCCAATGTCTGAACGGGGCCATTCTAGTCCTTTCCTTTCCTCCCCTCCTCCCCAGGCTCTCCCTGGACCAGACCTCACTTCTTGCCATGGCTTCCATCCCCCTTCTGCCTCCTCTCCCATCCCCCATTTCCCCTCTTACCAACTCGGCCGGCCACCGCACCAGTGGGTTCAGAGCCCCTCACATTTACTGAGCACCCACTGAGTCCCAGGCGCTGCCCTCCCTCAGGCACCATTCCTCAACCTCTTCACCGTAGGCAGACGCCCCCAGGCCGTTCTGCACCGTTCCCCCCAATCGCACCCTGGCTGTTCCCCCACCGGCCTTGCTCCTCTCAACCCCCAGCCTGGGCCTCTCAACCCCGCCTCCTTGCTTCTCCCCCTCCCAGCCCCGTTTCCTGCGACCCCCCAACTACCACTTAAGCCACGTCCTCTTCAGAGAAGCTGCTCAAAGCCACAAGATCTGCCTCCACACCCGCCCAAAAACTCCCTCACCAGGCTCATCACATCAACTTTCTCCTTCATCGTCCCGTTCCCACTCCGTCTCCTGCAAACTCTCCACGACCCCCAAGCTCGTTCCCGCCTCCTCGACCCCTGCTTTCGCGCCCCCCCCGCAACTAACCCTTAGCCCCGTCCCTCTACAAGGCAGCCCGCCGATGCGAGCTTCGAGATCAAACACTCGAGCCGCGGCCGCCCGGCACTCACCTGGGCCTTGGCCGCCGCGCGCCGCCGGTCCCGGCCCGGGTCCCCGCCCGGCAGCCAGCCCGCTGCTCTTCGGGCGCTCCGCCCCACCGCGCCCGCCGCTCCCCCGCGCGCTCCCGCTTCCGGGTTCCGGAGGGGCGGGTCCGGGGGCGTGACGCCAGGCCGCCAAGGGGGCGGAGAAACACGAATCCCCGCCCATCACTTCCGACCCGGCCCCGTCACCGCCCCCTGCCGCTGCTGGGCGAAACCAAGTGTGAGGGGAGGACAGAGAGACGCGCGAGCAGGAGGCGCCCTCTCTGCCCACAGCCACGCTCTACACGGCCCAAGGCCACCCCTCTTGTAGCTTCGCAATATGGCCTGGTCGGGGCGGGGGCGGGGGGTTTCGACTTGAAGAGCCGGCCTTTGAGTTGAAGGCGGGAAAATGGCGGATACCTCGGGGCGTGGTGCTGGGTGAGTCGAGGCACCGTGGGTCTGGATTTATGGGTGCCAGCTGGAGGGCCCTGGTCGAGGGCTGGGGACAGAGGGGCAGCAGAGTTGGGGAGGGAGGGTCCTTGGGGTGAGTCCGGATCTGACTCCTCCAAGAACCACCGAGGATGCGCAAGTTCTGGGAGGTGGGATGCGGCCTTGCGCATGCTCGGGAGCTTGGGCTCAGGACCTTACAGCGAGTTCGGGTCCCTGGTCAGCCGTTTCGATCCGGGGCGATGTCAGGCGAGTGGCTTAACCTCTCTGTGCCTCGCTTTCCTCCGTCGCGAAACCGGACTGTTGACGCCGCCGTTCGGTTTTGTAGGCCTAGTGTGAGGCTTAAGAGCGTTTAGAATAGTGTCTGGCCCCTAAGCGTGATCCGTCGCTATTACGATTACCGCTTTGTAGTGGGTAACTGCTGGACCACTGAAGTATCTCCTTTCATTCTCCCACACGCTTTTTTCTATTCTCCCCATTTACAAAGGAGATGATGGAGGCTTAGGGAGGGAAGGTCATTTGCCCAAGGGAGACGTCGAACAATGACCTGGTGCCGGGCGTGATTCCTGGGCTTTGTTCATTCTGCCGATGTTTATTGTGCCTGTGCGAATTAAAATTTAGTGGGCCATCTGAAATCACTTGTTTACTCCACAGCCCCTTGACCTAACTGTGAGATTGACGTTAGCCTCTCCGAGGTTCAGGGGAAGTACTTGAGGCTGAAATATATGTAGTGACACCCCTCCCCCACCCCGTGTCCCTGCAGGTTTGGCCTTAGTCCATTTGGTTTGGCTCCAGAGCCCTGGCTCAGACCCCAGAGGGAATCCTTGCTCTGTCTGTTTCCAGTTCTGAGACTCCCCAGGGGTGATCTGTATAAACCTTGGGTCCTTGTCTGGAAAACAAAGATAAAAGCAGGCTAACAGTCAGGTATTTGTAGGGTGGGGAGGATTCCATGAGGGAGTAGAGCAGCTGGCACCCAGCCAGCATTTGTTAAGTTGCCTCTCCCCACTGTGGCTTGGAGGTGCCCCCCAGCATGGCCTGGGTCTCACGTTGGAGTCCCCAGAGCCCACTACACAGAAGATGGCTGCAGTGAGCTGAGCAAGGGGACCACCACTGCTGTCTCCAGTGGAGCCCATCTTGTGACGACAGCAGGATTTACAGCACCCAGACCCCTGCCTGGCATCCCGCTCGCCCAGACTGGACACCTGGGAGGCATCCCCGACTCTCCCACACCCACCGGCTGACTAGTCAGTGATTCCTACTTCATGGGACCCTCTCCTCTATCATGTCAGGCTTCATTCTTTTTTTAAATTGAGGCAAAATGCACATCACGTCAAATGAACCGTTGTAAAGCGAGCAATTCGATGGCACTGAGACATTCACAACGTTGTGCAATCACCACCTCTACCTAGTTCTAGAACATTTTCATCAGCCCAGAAGGAAACCCTGTGTCCATTTGCAGTCCCCCCCATCCTTCATGCTCCTCAGTCTGCTCCTGGTAACCACCAGTCTGCTTTCTGTCTCTGTGGATTTGCCTGTTCTGGACATTTCATATCCATGGAATCATACACCACGTGGCCTTAGTGCCTGGCTTGTTTGACTCAGGATAACATTTTTGAGATTAATTCGTTTCAGCATTGATAACATTTTTGAGATTAATTCGTTTCAGCATTATCAGTACTTCATTCCTTTTTAGGACTTAATAATATTCAGGGTCATTATTTCTTTTTTATTTACTTTTGGCTGCATTGGGTCTTCGTGGCTGTGCGTGGGCTTTCTCTAGTTGAGGCGAGCAGGGGCTACTCTTCATTGCGGTGCGCAGGCTTCTCACTGCAGTGGCTTCTCTTGTTGCGGAGCACGGACTGTAGTAGGCGCGCGGGCTTCAGTAGTTGTGGCTCACGGGCTCTAGAGCGCAGGCTTAGTTAGTTGTGGCGCACGGGCTTCATTGCTCTGCGATGTGTGGGATCTTCCCGGACCAGGGCTCGAACCCGTCCATGTCCCTTGCATTGGCAGGCAGATTCCCAACCACTGCACTACCAGGGAAGCCCCAGGGTTCGTTATTTCTTGACAGGAGTTTTGCAGCAGACTTCCGTCCCACGCTCCCGATCACTCTTTCACCATGCCAGGGGTCCCCCAACATTGACAGTGTTGACATCTGGGGTGCGATAGTCTCTGTGATGGGGGCCGTCCTGTGCCTTGTAGGGTGTTGAGCAGCATCCCTGGTCTCTACCCACCGAGCCGATAGCAGCCCCCTCTGTTGTGACAATCCCAGGTGTCTTCACACATCGCCAAATGTCTCCTAGGGGTCAGAATTGCCCTCAAGTGAGCACCTCTGAGTTATTTGTCTGACAAATATTTATCAAGTGCCTCCTGTCTGCCAGGCTGTTAGGGACTGAATGTTTCTATCATCCCTCACCCCCTCCTCAAATTCAGTCTTCTCCAGCTAAGCCATAGGGCTGATCAGTTCCAATTTCCGCATCATTCTTCTCTGCGCCTGTGCCCTTGGTCTTGGTGATCCCTGTCTGGGAATATCCTTCCTCATGTGCCTGAGCAAATGGTTCTTTGTCACTCACCCCCAATCCCCACCCCTTTACCTGTCTGGAGTGCTCGCTCTTCACGCTTTGCCTGATGGGAAAATGCTGGTCATCCCTCTCAGGGAAGGAGCTTTGTCTGCTGTTCACCTTGTATCCTCAGTGGTATACAGCTGACACACAAACGCCCAACGAATTAATGAGATCGAGACGTTTGAAATTCGGCAAAAATGCTCGCTCTTCTCACGTAGCTGTTGTCCCCAGGTGACGGGGCTGGGGCTCCGTTTTCCTCCTGCCATGGAGGTGGCCCCACCTCGCAGAGATGGGTATTGGTGGTGGGTGCTGGGACTGGGCTGTCCCGAGGAAGCCCAGGTTCCTGGCTGGCTTCCCTGAGCTTTCTATCCAACTGCATTAACAAGACCCCCGTTTTCCTCTTTTAGGAAGCCTTCTGCAGGGGGTCCCAGTACTCCTAGTGGTGCTAAGACGAGAGGAAGAAGAATACAAGGTGAGTAAAATTGGAATCTACCCTTTGAAATGGAATCCACTGGAATAAAAAGTGATTTTTTCTTTCCCCCCCAGTAAGTGCTTTTGGAGAAGAGAAAAACAGACCAGAGCAGGGGAGCTGGGGCTTTACCCGCTTCTAGTCACACCTTTGGGGACCCCAAGTCTGGTTACCCAGCCCTGCAGCCAGGGGTGTGGCAGGACCTGGTGGGGGTCATCTAGGGCAGTGGGCCCTTCCGGCCATGGGGGTCACGGGTTGTACCCAGGGCTCATCACTTGGAAGTGTGGGTGAGGAGAGTGTGAGCTGAATTCGTTAGGAAACATCAAAGTCTGTTTCTTCTCAGTAAGCGCGTCAGACCCTTGGGGATGCCCACACATCTGATGTCTACCTGTGCGTCCGGGGTCACTGTCAACAGCCCCCCTTGACTCTTGGCAGTGCCCAGTTTGGGGCTGTAGACGCAAGGATCTCCCGCGTTGGATCTCAAGCCTCTGTTATGATGAAGTATTTTTTTATGCCTGTGCACTAGTGCAGGTCTCAGAGAACTTGAAGCAGAATTCCGGTTCCAAATGACTGGAGGTTTATATGTTATAGCATCACAGCATCGCTGGGTGATCTGGTCTGTAACATCTGTTGTATTTACACAGGGTCTAGTTCTTGGACGCAAATTATATCCTTCATTGTAACATTGCTTCTGTGGAAAATCCACCACTGTTGAAAACAAACAGGTGCCTTCTAGTTTTCCAGAAACTTGAAACTGCTTTTCAACTGTGCAAGGAACCCAGAGCCTCCTTCCTACCCTTTGCTGATGGTATTAGAAAGACCCAATGCAGGATGGTCTCCCCCCCTTGGAACTGGGGGTGTCCTTCGCCCCAATCCTTCACTGGACATCCAGTGGCAGACCCTAGGTGGGGCTCGATTCTCTCCCCTGGACCCCGCCTGGTCCTGGCCTCAACCCCTAGGTGCCTCCTGCCTGAACGTCTGAGCCACTTGCCCTGCAGGCACGGCTCATCCCTGCCTGGAGCACGCCCGGGGCAACCAACACCTCCGTGTCCAGCTCCAGGCAGCCTGTGAACTGTTGGTTGTACCTCTTTTCCACTCAAGCTTGCGGCTGCAACCCCATCTAAAGAAAGATGCAAATCCGGGCATGAAGGTGATATGGTTGAAATCCCAGTCTTGGGACTGAACTGTCAAGGCAGGTGACACTGACCACATCACTCTCTCTAGTAAAAAGGGAGACCCCTGAGCTCTGGGGGCACCTAGGAAAAGTGCAGACTCATGCATCTGACACATTGCTGAGCACCTCCTCCCTGCGAGGTGGTGGAACGTGGCAGCAAGCAAAACAGACAAGAATCCCTACCCTCAGGGAGCTTGCCACCCCGGACACAGGCGGTGAATCAGGAGACGTAAGGAGACACAGGGTGTATTGGACAGTGACAGTTGCTGTGGATAAAACAGCAGGATGGGGGTAGCTTCTGGCCTAAGGGAGGGGCTGGGCCGAGCAGAGTCGTGAAGGCGGCAGGGGTGGCATGTGCCTGCTGGTTGGAGGAACAGGTGACATGGGACCTGCAAGGTGTCTGGAGGCACTCACCCTTCACCAGCTAATGGACCCGGAAGACAGCCTGCTGCAGCTGCCAGACGGCCAGTCAGCCTGGAGGACAGAGTGTCTCAAGAGGGAGGGTGCAGGGCTTCCCTGGTGGCAGTGGGTGAGAATCCACCTGCCAATGCAGTCGACACGGATTCAAGCCCTGGTCCGGGAAGAGCCCACATGCCACAGAGCAACTAAGCCCGTGCGCCACAACTACTGAGCCTGCGCTCTAGAGCCCACGACCCACAACTACTGAGCCCGTGTGCCTAGAGCCTGTGCTCCACAACGGGAGAAGCCACTGCAATGAGAAGACCACGCACCGCAGCGAGGAGTGGCCCCCGCGCGCCGCAACTAGAGAAAGCCTGCATGCAGCAACGAAGACCCAGTGCAGCCAAAAATAAATAAATTAAATAAATTAAAAAAAAAAAAGGGAGAGTGCAAGTGAGCACTGTGTGCAACGCTGCCGCTGGCTCAGAACGAGGACTGAGAAGGGGCGGGTGGGCATCAGAGCAGGGAGATCTCCGTGGTCTGGATGAAAGGAGTTTCTTTGGTGCCGTGGTAACTGTGAGAGCCAGGCTGGGGTGTGGGGGGGGATTCAAGGGAAGGAGAGAGGAGAAGAAGAGGATCCGCCATGGCAAAGGGGAGCAGAGAAATGGGGGAGGGGAGGGGAGGGGGGATGAACAGTGTGACCATTGGAGAGAGGAAGTGGGGTGATACAGGGTGGGGCAGGGGGAGAGGGGTTGCCAGGGCAGTTTCCTAACGGAGTGAGGGCTGGGCTCTAGCACCCAGAGTTGGGGGGTTGGTTTTACCCCAAAGCACAGAGGTCGCTCCACATGGGGGGCCCAGGATATGGCTCTGAGGTTGGGAGGCAGCTAGATGCCCAGGTGGGAGGATCTCCTGGGGCTGCTTTTGTCTTCCCAATGAAGTAGGAAACAGGTTACCAGCTGACCAGAGGGATGGCCCGGTGTAGGAAGTGGGCGGGAGGGTCTGGGAGAGGGGTTGGGGGATCAGAACCGAGGACTGTGGATGATCACAGGGGCTGCAGCGAGAGCCCCTGGAGGTTGGGGGGACACATGTGTCTCCTTCACACACCTTCAGCGCCCCAGGATCAGGATGGAAGGGCACCTGGGGCTGGGCTGTCACCAAGGGATACAGCCGTGTCCGAGAAGAGCGTCAGTGCCTAGGGTGTCTCAGGAGAGTGGTCCTGAGCTAGGTGAGGGGGGTGGGGGATGTGAAAGGCAGTACCATGAGTGGGTCATAGATGGGCTTGTGGGGGAAGGGCAGTTGGGGTCATGACCACAGGGAGTGAGTTGGGGAGGGAAGAGGAGGAGAGCAGGTGGCCATCTTTGGAAGATCTTTCTTCCTTTCCCTGCCCTGCCCCTGAGTCCACTTTCTGTTTTGAACTTTGGCACATATTTCTGATCTTCCTTGATCGTAGCTCCTGTGGGTCTCTGTGTCTCCGCTTCTAGCCCTGGTGCTTGTATACAGCAGGTATCCTATAAATGTTCTTGCATACAGTAGGTGTCCCATATATGTTCTTTTTAAAAAGCTTTTAAAAGAGAATTTATTATTTACTTATTTTAATTTATTTTTGGCTGTGCTGGGTCTTTGTTGCTGTGCGCGAGCTTTCTCTAGTTGTGGCGAGCAGGGGCTACTCTTCATTGCAGTGCGTGGGCTTCTCATTGCGGTGGCTCCTCTTGTTGTGGAGCACGGGCTCTAGGTGTGCGGGCTTCAGTAGTTGTGGCACAAGGGCTCAGTAGTTGTTGCTCGTGGGCTCTAGAGCACAGGCTCAGTAGTTGTGGCGCATGGGCTTAGTTGCTCTGCGGCATGTGGGATCTTCCCGGACGAGGGATCGAACCTGTGTCCCCTGCATTGGAAGGCGGATTCTTAACCGCTGCACCACCAAGGAACTCCCTCCATATATGTTCTTGCATACAGTAGGTGTCCCATACATGCTTGAGGCTGAGCGGGGAGGGCTGATAGCACCCGGCTCTCGGGGTGGGGGGCGGGCATCCTAGGTGCATGGTGGGTCCTCACAGTCCATGTCATAGTTTTATTATAAACCAACAGTGTGTCCCCCACAGGTGGAAGAGTGGTTGAGTCCCGGTACTTGCAGTATGAGAAGAAAACCACCAAAAAGGTAACATACAATGTACGTTTGAAACAGTTCTGAACAGAGTTCTGATGAACTTGGAATTCTGAGACAAGTCACACCGGCCAGGCACAGCCTGGTCCTGAAAGAAGCATTTTGGGGGCTTGGTCCAGTTGCCTTTGGGGCTGTCATGCCCTTCGTGCCAAGGCAGGAATCTCTGTCATGTGTGGCTGGTCACTTTGAGAATCTCTTTTGCAGAGCCATGATCTCTGGTGAATCATAAAATTATTCCTGTCTCTCAACCCGGTAATTCCTTTCTGGATTCTGTCCTGAAACAGTTCTGTCTAATGCCTGGCACGTGGTTACCCAGCCTTGGCCTGTATTGTAAAAAAATACCCGTAGGGTTTTAGAGAAAGGGTTTTAGGGGAAAAAAGACATGGCTGAATCACCCAGTGTTACAGGAAGAGTTCAGTGAACTAGCCACACCACAAAAACCATGAAACCATTGAAAATGATGGCATGAAACACTTAACATCTTGGGAACCTGCTTTGTGTGATGTTTAATGAAAATAATCATTAGATTACCCAATGACATATTTTGTTTCAGTGTGTATGGACGGATAGTGTGGTGAAGGTTGTGTTATTCCATTTTCCAAATCTTTGTTTATGATAAAGTTTAGTTAAATATTAATTTCTGCTGCCTTTCTTTTACTCTGGTAGGGTGAATGGCAGGTTAATGTGGCTTAAGATTTGGCTTGAAGAAAAAGGATACCTTTATGCAAACTGATATGCTTCTTGGAGTGACTTTGTTTTTTAATGGACTTTATTTTTTTAGAGCAGTTTTAGGTTCAAAGCAAAATTGAGTGGAAAGTACAGAGATTTCTCATACACACCCCTGCCCGCCCCCTCACATGCGTAGCTTCCCTGTTGTCAACATCCCGCCGCAGAGTGGGGCATATTTACAATCGATGAACCTACATTGACACATCCTTACCCAGAGTCCGTGGTTTACAGTATTGAAATGATTTTCAACAGAGAATACTAGTCCACACTTCATAATTTTAACGTTGCCTGGCAAACTTGGTTACAGCACCCCCATGTGTTTGCATGTTCTAGTATTTTAGATCTTTAAGAGCTTCTCCGTTTTCTTTTTTTTTCATCTTTTAAATTAAGGTGTAATTTACATAGAGGAAGTGTCACTCTTCAGCGTACAGTGCTCTGAGTTTTGAAAAACACATCCAGTCACAGACCCATTACAGTCAAGATAGAAAACACTCTGTCACCACCGCCCCCCACTCCAAAGTCCCCCTGTGCTCCCATGGAACCAGCCCCTCCCCACCCCAGGCAACCATGATGTGTTTTCTGTCCCTGTAGCTTTGCCTTTGCAGTAGGCTCACTTAAAAGGTGCCACCCAGGATGCAGACTCTTGCAGTCTGGTTGCTTTCATATAAAGGTCCCTCCCTCCCTGTCGTTGCCTTTTATAGTTAGTGCTAGTTCCTTCTGATGGCTGAAGAATATTCCACTGTACGGATGGACCATAGTGTGCACAGCCACTCCCTGGCAAAGGACATTTGGTTTGTTTCCCGATTTTGGCAATTATGAATAAAGCCACCTTAAACATTCCTGTGCAGAATTCTGTGTGGATGTGTTTTCATTTCTCCCAGGAGGGGAATTGTAGGGTAAATGTCTGTTGGACTTTGTTATTAACTGCCCAGCTGGTATCCAAAGTGGCTGCCCCTTTTTACATTCCTATGAGCCACAGAGGAGAGTCAGTACTTTAGGACTGAAACCATTCTAGTGGGTATGAAGTGGTATCTCATTGTGGTTTTAAACTGCATTTCCATAACAACTAATGATATTGAGCATCTTTTCATGTGCTTATTGGCCAGTCCTATATCTTTGGTGATATGTCCTTTCAAATCTTTTGCACACTAAAAAAAAATGAGGTTGTTTGTTTTCTCATTATTGAGTTTCGAGGACTCTTTCAATATCTTAGATACCAACTCTTTATGGTGATTTGCAAATATTTTCTCCCAGTGTGTGGCTTGGCTTTCCATTCTCTTAAGTGTCTGGTGAGGAGCAGAAGTTCTTGATTTTGATGAGGTCCAATTTATCGATTTCTGCTTTTATGAAATGTGCTTTTGGTTTCTTCTCTAAGAAGTCTTTGCCTTACCCAAGACCATAAAGATTTTCTCCCATGTTCTCTTCTATATGAGTTTAGGTCTGTGGTCCATTTTGAATTAATTTTTGTATCTGGTGTGATGATGGAATTAAAGTTCATTTTTAAGTGTATGGATGTCCTCTTGTTCCAACACCATTTGTTGAAATGACTTTCCTTTCCCTGTTGTATTGTCTCATCACCTCTGTTGGAAAGCAATTGACTATATATGTATGCATCATTTCTGGACTCTATTCTTTTCCATTGTTCTACATGTCTATCTTTAGTCCATTTCCATACTGCCCAGGTTACTTTAGCTTTGTATTATAGTAAGTCTTAAAATTGGGTTGTGTGAATTTTCCCACTCTGTTCTTTTCCAAAACTGACTCTTCTAGTTCCTTTGCCTTTCCATATGAATTTTAGCCTTAGCTTGCCATTTCCTACCAAAACTTCAGGGATTTTAATTGTATTGAATCTATGCATTAGCTCAGGGAGAATAACATCCTAAAAACACCCAAGTCTTTCAATCCATGAACATGGTATACCTCTCCCTTTATTTGGTCTTAGATTTTTTTCATCAGTGTTTTTGTAATTTCCAGCACACAGACCTTCCCCATGTTTGCTTAGGTTTACACCTAAGTACTTGGTGTTTTTTTAGTGCTATTATGCAAGGTACTATCTTGTCTTTTCTTTCTTTCTTTCTTGAAGAAATTTTGTTTGTTTAGAAATAATTCACATATAACATTATATTAGTTTTAATTTTATTTATTTATTTTTAATTTTTGGCTGCATTGGGTCTTTGTTGCTGTGTGCAGGCTTTCTCTAGTTGTGGGGAGTGTGGGCTACACTCCGATGTGGTGCTTGAGCTTCTCATTGCGGTGGCTTCTCTTGTTACCGAGCACTGGCTCTAGGCACTCGGGCTTCAGTAGTTGTGGCTCACGGGCTCTAGAGCACAGGCTCAGTAGTTGTGGCACATGGGCTTAGTTGCTCTGCAGCATGCGGGATCTTCCCAGACCAGGGATCAAACCCATGTCCCCTGCATTGGCAGGTGGATTCTTAACCACTATACCACCAGGGAAGTCCCAATACTAGTTTTAGAGGTACAACATAATGATTCAATCTTTGTAAATATTGCAAAATGATCATCACAGTAAGTCTAGTTAACATCCATCACCGCACAGAGTTACAAAATTTTTTTCTTTGCTCAGAACTTTTACATGGTACTGTCTTTTTTTTTTTTTTTAATATTTATTTATTTAGGCTGCTCCAGGTCCTAGTTGCGGCATGCAGGATCTTCGTGTGGCACGTGAGATCTTTAGTTGTGGCATGCGGACTTTTAGTTGTGGCGTGCAGATTTCTTACTTGTGGCATGCAGACTTCTTAGGTGTGGCATGCGAACTCATAGTTGCGGCGTGTGAACTCTTAGTTGCGGCATGTGTGTGGGATCTAGTTCCCCGACCAGGGATCGAACCTGGGTCCCCTGCATTGGGAGCTCAGAGTCTTATCCACTGGACCACCAGGGAAGTCCCATGGTGCTGTTTTTTAATTTCAATTTCCAAAGTTGTTCATTGCTAGAAATATCTTTTTATGTTGACCCTGTATCCTGCAACCTTGCTAAACATGTTAGTTTTAGTAGTGTTTTTTAGTATGTTTTGAGATTTTCTATGTGAAGAGTCATGTCTGCAAGAAGAGAGTTTTATTTCTTCTTTTGTAACCTGTTCGCCTTTTATTTCTTATTCCTAGACTTCCAATGGGAGGTTGAATAGGAGTGGTGTCTGTACATCAAAATATTCTCATTCTTTATAAGGTCTTGTTTTTGCTTTTTTAATTTTATTTTTTGGCCGCGCCACGTGGCTTGTGGTGGGATCATAGTTCGCTGACCGGGGATTGAACCTGGGCCTTGGCAGTGAAAGTGCCGAGTCCTAACTACTGGACCACCAGGGAATTCCCTCTTTTTGTTTTTATATTGTTATAATGGCTTGCTAGCTCCATGCACTGCTTGCTTTTTTAATAAGTTTTGAAGATTAATACCTGTCCAAAAGCTTTGTTTTTTCTGACAACCGGAGTAATATGTTCTCTTTCCTAAACTGGCCAGTACTAAAAATTATGCAGAAAATCAGTCATCTGTAATCTGCCATGTCAGAGATCATCACCAGCAAACATTTTGGTGGTTTCCTATGTTCTACGCATGTGAGGGTATCCTTCTGACAAAATTAGTTCATCCTGTATGTATGCAATTAAATGTCAGAACTCCTTGAATCTATCCCTTGCCTCAAGGTAAGAGCAGATGCAGACCTTGCAAACTGCAGAGGGGCCCCTTCTCGTGGAAGGAAAGTGTCTTGTCCCCTGAATGTCATATATTCCCCTAACAGCCTCCTGCAGCAGATGCATTAAAGGCCAGTGGGAAGATGCCTGAAGGTGGAAGAAAACCCAACCCACTCCAGAAGAGCAAAGGTACGTAAAGATGGAAGGAGGGTGAAACAGCACTGAGGCTTAGGAAGTGATGAGCGTGGTGGTGAATTTTGTTTTTAAGTATGCAAGTTTAAGACGCCCTTTCCTTTCTGCAAAGTATGAGGAAAAGGAGCTTGGCAGAGAGTTTCAGCATAAAGACAGATTTGGGCATATGAAGATCTGAAGGGGGTTGGCAGGGGAATGGGGGGGAGTCATTTCCTTTCTATATGACCCCAGAGAAGAGCCACATTGCCATCATGGTGCTCCCTTGGGGCACCAGTTCCTTGATCATGTGACTTTCCCCACCAGAGCTCTGAGAGCAGGACTTTCAGAGAGGGTATGAGACCTCATTTTCCTGCCTCTCACTACCTTGGGTTGGGTCTTCCTCATAATGGTCTCCCCATACCCCTTCTACTAGAAGCTTTCACCAAAGTGATATGAAAAACTTTCAGTTTTTCTGGTTGTAGACATGATATGCGTTTGTTATTAAACAAAATTGGAGAATGTAGCCCAGAAGGGCGGAAACTCACTTATGATCTACCACTCAGACCATTGCTGTTGGTATATTTGCTCTTCGGTCCTAGTCAGTGTGCTCATTCTAGAAGTCTGGGAAGGCTCCTCTCCAGAGTAGTACTT
Organism: Globicephala melas; assembly: GCF_963455315.2. Classification (NCBI taxonomy): domain Eukaryota; kingdom Metazoa; phylum Chordata; class Mammalia; order Artiodactyla; family Delphinidae; genus Globicephala; species Globicephala melas. Next base: position 158,762,002 of record NC_083316.1, on the reverse strand, counting down.
CACCCACCTCCTCCGGTGCCTGCTTCACCAGCCGTGGTGGGCAGCTCTTCTTTTGCATAAGAGCGAGTCACAGAAAGCAAAATTGTTTCTCGGCCTGCAAACCCTCATTCAGAATGGTGACAGTTTTGCGTCCCATAGTGGAATACTAAGTATGTTCTTTTACAGGTTAGATTTCCTGCTTTATTGTTCAGATCAAGGGTCAGCAAAACTTTTCTGAACCAGTGGTTAATATTTTAGGCTTCGCAGGCCAGGGGGTCCCTGTCATAGAAACTTAACTCTGCCTTATCGCAGCGTGAAAGCAGCCACAGACAGTGTGTACACAAATGGGCGTGTCTGTGTCCCAGTTGTTTACAAACACAGGAAGTGGGCCGGACCTGGCCTGCATGCTCGAGCTCGCTGATCTTGGCTTGCATGTTTGTCAGAAATTGTGCTGTTCCTTGACCCAGGCACGATTGAGAAGCAAGCACATGGAGCTGGAGCCGGCCTTCTAGTCTTTTCTCATGCAGTTGGGTTGAAGGCCATGTGTGAAGCTGGGAAAGCTGGCATGGCCAGAGGGGTCAAAAACTGGGCCTGCCACATTTAAAAATCAGGGTTCTCAGGACTTCCATGGTGGCGCAGTGATTGAGAATCCGCCTGCCGATGCAGGGGACGCGGGTTCGTGCCCCGGTCCGGGAGGATCCCACATGCCGCGGAGCGGCTGGGCCCGTGAGCCATGGCCGCTGGGCCTGCGCGTCCGGAGCCCACAGGCGGGAGAGGCCACAGCAGTGAGAGGCCCGCGTACTGCAAAAAAAAAAAAAAAAAGAGCAGAGGGCAGAACAAGTATATCATGTGTTATTAGATTCTTATACCCTGAACACAGCATCTTTTATTTTTTATTTGAAGTATAGTTGATTTACAGTGTTGTGTTAGTTTCAGGTATACAACAGAGTGGTTCAGTTATACATACATATATATATATTTTATACACACACACACACACACACACACACATATATATATTTTTCAGATTCTTTTCCCTTATGGGTTATTACAAAACATTGAGTAGAGTTCCCTATGCTATACAGTAGGTCCTTGTTTATCTGTTTTATACATAGTGGTGTGTATATGTTAATCCCAAACTCCTAATTTTTCCCCCCCTTCCCCTTTGGTAACCATAAATTTGTTTTCTATGTCTCTGGGTCTGTTTCTTTTTTGTAAATAAGTTCATTTGTACACAGCATCTTGTACTTAAACTAAGCAGAAAGCCTTATTTGTATCTTTCAGTTATAAAGACTGCATCTCTTTTCTAGTTCTACTTTAAAATATATTCAAGTTGATGGGTGGGAATTTCCAAAGGTTTTTCAGCCTTCTCTACTGCTCCCTCGTAAGAAACTGAGTTTTTGGAAGCAGGTGATATTGTACAGAAAAGTTAGCTGCTCCCGGCCTTAAGTATGGAGTATCTTGCTGACTGTGCTGACTTCTGGGGATTCTCATTGGGCCCACAGACAGCAGTGGAACTGGCAAAGGTGACCTGCAGTCTACCTTGCTGGAAGGGCATGGCACTGCCCCACCTGACCTGGATCTCTCGGCCATTAATGGTAAGTCACTGGCTGTACCTGTCCTTTCCCCAGCTGGGGGTTGCAGTGCATGTCTGAGGGCTCCCAAAATATGCTCTTCTCACCTTAAAAACACTTTTTTTAAAAAATTGAAGCATAGTTGATTTACAATGTTGTATTAGTTTCAGGTGTACAGCAAATTGATTCAGTTATACATATATATATCTATTCTTTTTCAGATTCTTTTCCCTTATAGGTTATTACAAAATATTGAGTATAGTTCCCTGTGCTATACAGTAGGTCCTTGTTGGTTATCTATTTTATATACAGTAGTGTGTATGTGTTAACCCCAACCTCCTAATTTATCCCCCCCTCCCCTTTGGTAACCATAAGTGTTTGTTTTCAATGTCTGTAGGTCTGTTTCTGTTTTGTATAAGTTCATTTGTATCATTTTTTTTTAAGATTCCACATATAAGTGATATCATATGATATTTGTCTTTCTCTGTCTCGCTTATTTCACTTAGTATGGTAATCTCTAGGTCCATCCATGTTGCTGCAAATGGCATTATTTCATTCTTTTATATGGCTGTGTATATATACCACATCATCTTTATCCTTTCATCTGTTGATGGACATTTAGGTTGCTTCCATGTCTTGCGTATTGTAAATAATGCTGCTGTGAACACTGGGGTGCATGTATCTTTTCAAATTATGGATAAAACGCTTTTCTTGATCTTAGACAAAAGCGTGGTCCGAAAGACTCCACAGTTAGAAAAAACAATGTCAAAGAAAGCTGAGTCATCATCATTTTCTGCCTTGAGGAAAAAGAGCCCAGTAAGTCTCTGAAATGAGAGGGAAGCCACTATAGCAGGTTGGCTAAATCTGCCCTGTGCCACGTGCCCCTCGAAACCCGGGGACTCCAAGAATAAACAAGCCAGCTGTGCCTTTTAGAACAAAAACCTTACCCATCCTTAGAGGATTTGCAGTTTCAGTTTCCCCAGCTACATGTACAGGAGGGGATACAAATGCAGGATCATGTGAAAAATGAGATTGAGGCCTTGTTTGCCAGTGCCACGCTAGGGAAGGCACTAGGCCAGGCCCTGTTCACGGCAGGGAGGGCGGCCAGGCTGTGGTCTCACCCAGGTGGGAACCCCAAGTCCTGGTTCTGGCAAGGCAACAAGTTGGTGGGTGCCCTTCAGCTCACGCTTGACAGCCCAGCTTGCAGGAAGGGACCAAACCACCTTCCTTTTCACAGAGGACTCGAAAGACTAAATGAGCAAATAGAAACGAGTCGATACACAGTCTAGAATTGTTGAATTACTGATTGGAAAAAAGTACAGACAGGTTAGGATTCTGCCCCTCCCCGGAAAGAGAGCTGGCTTTATACCAGTTCACGGGGGACCAGCAGTGCCTTTTCCTTCTCCTGAAGGAGCTCTCCGAAGCGATGGAAATGATGGAATCCCAAACACTACTCCTGACTCTGCTGACCTTGAAGGTGAGGACGGAGCCTCCTGCACGCGTGTCGTGGGTGCAAGGGTGGCCACCGTCAGCCACCGAGGTGAGGTCGCCTCTGGCCTGAGCTTTTGTTTTGCATTTCCCAGATGGAAAGTGGTCTTGCTGCATTCGAAGAAAAGGCAGAAAAGAATTTATTAATAATGTGCAAAGAGAAGGAGAAGCTCCAGAAAAAAGCTCACGAGCTGAAGCGCCAATTTCTCCTCTGTCAGAGGAAGCGGGAGCTGGCAGACGTCCTGGACGCGCAGGTCAGGGGTGACCGCAGCCTCCAAGAGGCGCATCCTGGCAGCGTTGTCCCACGGGGGTGGGGGTGGGGTGGTTGGAGGGAGCCTTTATTGTGAGCATTGCTCCTCGCCTGGCTCTGACTCTGTGCCCGGCTTTTGACACCACTGGGTGTTGCTACGTGATGGTTTATCAGAGGACGAGGCGGTAATGTCAGAACCAACCAGCAAGAGGGCTCTGTCCCTTCAACACACATGGGCATGTATTCTGGTGACTTGTATCCTGAGACTTGTGCCCAGTGACACAGATGTACTCCAGACCTGCCCATTTGGGCCAGGGTGCTGGTGGGAGACATGGGCTTGGTGCTGTGTGGCCAGTGCTGGGACGGGAGTGTCCATGCTAGGGAAGGTCACAACGAATCGTGGGAACCTAGAAAGGGCCGATCAGGGAATGGGGCTCCTCACCCAGTAAGGATGTATCCTGGGGCCGCCATAACAAAGGACCACACAGAGTGCGCGGCGGCTTAGACAATTGACATGTGTTCTCTCTCAGTTCTGGAGGCTGTAAGTCTGAGATCAAGGTGTCTGCAGGGTTGGTTCCTTCCGAGGGCCACGAGAGAAGGATGTGTCCCAGCTTCTCTCCTTGGCTTGTCGATGGCATCTTCTCCCTGTGTCTCGTCACCTGGCTCTCTCCCTCTGAGTGTCTGTCTCCACATTTCCCCCTTTTGTAAGGACACCTGTCATTACTGATCAAGGCCCAGCTTAATGACCCCCCCTTAACTGAATTACCTCTGTAAAGTCTCAAAATCAGGTCACATTCTGAGGTGCTGGGGGTTGGGATGTCAACAGAGGAATTTGTGGGGACACAATTCAGCCTGTAACACCCAGCATGTACACATGAGTGTGCCCAGCAGCCCGGCCCTAAGCTGAGAACAGAGTCCCTATCCTCGTGGAACTCACAATAGAAGGGAAGGGAAAGACAGTCAAACAAATGAATCCTTACAACCCCCAGACGGCGTGTACAAGGGAAAAGGGGTTGCCGGGCATGGCCTTGGTGGGGGGCAGGCATGTCAGCTCAGTGCTCTGAAGCAGGAGGGCCCAGCCCTGGAACAAGCTGGAAGGCGGACACATGTTCCTGGTGAGGAGACCCAGGCCACCTTACTACTGGCCAGGCTATCTTCGGGGCACCTGGGAGTGAGGGGAGAGCCCACTGCACCGTTGGAAGTTTCTCTGGGAGACCTGGCAGAACAGTGCTGTGTCTTAACCTCACAGGTGCCTGCCATCTGGTAAACTTCTGGCGAGGTGAGTGCAGGGCCTCATCCCACAGGCTCCTTCCCCTTCTGCCTGCAGATCGAGATGCTGAGCCCCTGTGAGGCCATAGCCAGCTGCTTTAAGGAACGATACAAGACATTTGCGACGGCCTTGGACACCACGAGGCATGAACTGCCCGTGAAATCGGTCCACCTGGACGGAGACGGGCAGTGCTTCTTAGGTAGGAAATGGGGCAGCTGCCTGGCAAGGGGTAGGATGAACCTCCCAGTGTATGCTGGCATTTCCCGTGTCCTGGGCACCTTTATCCGTTCGTGTCAGGTCATAGGCCTCCTCTCAGGTAGACGGCGCGTACCCCATCAAATGGCAGAAGACGCAGGGGGCCAGCAAGGCTGCGGTTTGTGTGGGGTCATGCCCTGAGTAAGGACTGTGTTGGGATTTGAACCTAGGTCTGTAGGACCCCCGCAGTGATTTCCCGTCCTGCTGAAAGGCATCCTGGGAGCCTGCAGTCTCTACAAAGGTGCTTTGGTGGCTGGGGAACAACAGGGCCACCGACCCCAACCCTGTCCTGCCTTCTAAGCAGAGCTGAGAGGGTCCCTTTCCTGTATAGGGTTCCCACCTAATACTTCACTTGAAGAAGGCGGCAAGTGTGAAGAGGGCCATCCTCTATCCTAAAATTCTCTTTAGAACAAGTATCTTCCCCAAATAAGTTTTCAGCTGCCCTACGGTTTGGTCCTCCCTCCCTCCCTCCCTCTCCCTCCCTCTCCCCGCCTCCCTCCCTCCCTGTCTCCCGTACCCCACCCTCCCTTCCTCCCTTTCTTTCTCTGAAGTATAGTTGATTTATCAATACAATGTTGTGGTAGTTTCTGCTGTATTGCAAAGTGACTTAGTTATACACATATAGACATTCTCTTTTTTTTTGTATTCTTTTCCATTATGGTTTATCACAAGATATTGAATATAGTTCCCTGTGCTATATAGTGGGTCCTTGTTGTTTATCCATCCTATAGATACTAGTTTGCATCTGCTAACCCCAGCCTCCCACTCCATCCCCCCCGCTGCCCCTTGGCAACCACAAGTCTGTTCTCTGCGTCTGTGAGTCTGTTTCTGTTTCGTAGATAAGTTCATTTATGTCATATTTTAGATTCCACATATAAGCGATGTCATATGATACTTGTCTTTGTCCGGCTTACCGCACTTACTATGATAATCTCTAGGTCCATCTCTGTAGCTGCAAATGGCATTATTTTATTCTGTCTTATGGCTGAGTAGTATTCCATTGTATATACATACCACACCTTCTTTATCCATTCATCTGTCCATGGACATTTAGGTTGCTTCCGTGTCTTGGCTATTGTAAATAGTGCTGCTATGAAGATAGGGGTGCATGTATCTTTTTGAATTATAGTTTTGTCCAGATATATGCCCAGGATTGGGATTGCTGGGTCATATGACATAGAGTTTGGTTATTTCTAAGCAAAGTTCTCATGAGCCACCTGGACGTGTTTAGCTTGATTTTACTGATGTAAAATCAAGCCTTTTCCAACGTGAAATAGTATATGTATGAAACGGGACCTTGAAAAATGAGCCATGTTGAACCATCATCTGTGTCTGGGTTTCTAATTTTATAATTATGGCAACCAACTGCACGTCTATATCTCTTGGTCTCCATCTCTGATAAATGCCCTAGATAGTTGCCAGGAGTTGGGATTGGGGACTGTTTGAGTTTCCTAGAGCTTCTGTAACAAAATACCACAAATCAGGTGGCCTAAAACAACAGAAATTTATTCCCTCCCAGTTCAGGGGACTAGAAGTCCGAAATCAAGGTGTCATTGGGGTTGGCTTCTTCTGGAGGCTCTAGGGGAGAATGCATCCCCTGGCTTTTAGTGTCCTGGCAATCTTGGCTCATGGAGCATTCCTTCAGACTCTGACTGTTTTTTCTTTTTTTTATTAAGCTTTTAAAAAATATTTATTTATTTTTGGCTGCATCGGGTCTTAGTTGTGGCACATGAGATCTTTTCGTAGCAGCGCATGGGCTCTTCATTGCGGTGTGCAGGCTCCAGAGTGTGGGGGCTCTGTAGTTGTAGCTCTCTAGTTGTGGCTTGTGTGCTCCTTAGCTGTGGCGTGCAGGCTTAGTTGCCCCGCGGCACGTGGGATCCAGGGATCGAATCTGCGTCCCCTTCATTGGAAGGAGCATTCTTAACCACTGGACCGCCAGGGAAGTCACCAAGCTTTATTTTATTTTGGTATTGTTTTTTGTTTTTTTAAAATTTTTTTGCAGTGTAGTTGATTTACAGTGTTGTGCTGCTGCCTCTGTCTTCACATGGCCTTGTTTCTGAGCGCCTCTGTGTCTAAACTGCCCTTTTCTTAGAAGGACACCAGTTATTGGATTAGGCCCCTCCCTAATGACCTCATTCTAACTCCGTTACATCTACAAAAACCTCATTTCCAGTTAGGTCACCTTCACAGGTACTTGAGATTAGGACCTGAACATGTCTTTTTGGGAGGACACAGTTCAGTCCCCTGGCAAAGAAGATATGTGTTTGTAAGAACGCTTATAAGGTTCCCCAAGTGTTATAATTTACAGCTGGGACATGTGCTGGACTCGGAGAGATGCTGGCTTTGTTAGAGCAGGGGGGACCCAGCGCTGTTGCAGGCGGCTCTCTGCTGGGGGGGCGTTGGGGGCAGAAGTGCTGGGAACAGGGAGTGGGAACCATGGGTTTGTTCTTAAGTTACTCCTAGACCAGATCTTCTCTGTCTTTTGGATTTGCTTCTGTTGAGGACACCAGTGCACCATTCCAGGTATGTTCCGATGACTGCCTAGATGGCAGACACGCATGGCCCGCCATCTCAGAGCCCCGTGATCTCAGGCAAAGGGGCACAGAGGCAGTACCAGTGCACGAATATCCTCCTTCACGACCCTTTCTGCCTTCGAGCTCATCACGATTCCTGCATAACATGAGAACATTCCAGCAAAAGGAGAAAAATACAGTCAGCCAGCCAGCTCGTGCATCCTGCATCCGTTGCTTGGGGCACCTTGAAACCATGACTGAAAACGCCTTTTCCCCTCCAGACAAGTTGCAGGGGGAATTGACGACCACATGCCATCTGCTGGGAGAACTTGGCATCAGCAGCTCAGAAGAAAACGCGAAGGCCTTGGACCTGCTGAGGGAACTCAAGGAAATGACCCAAAAGAAGGATCTGGAGCTCCAAAGGTATTACAGAAAATATTTTTTAAAAAAGATAGTGCCCCTCTCCCCGCATCTCCTCGTCGGGCAGAGATGGGCTGTTGGCGGCTGCGCTGTGGAAGGTGTGCTGTGTTCCGGAGGGTGGGCAGCTCTGGTGTTTGCAGGGGCCGAGGGCACGAGGGTCCAGCGAGGCAGGGCGAGGGGAATGGGCAAGATGCCTTCAACCCAACCAAAACTCCTGTGCTCGTTCTTGAGCAGCCAAAATAGAAAGGGCGCTCACTTCCTTGGGGTAACACAGCAGTTCAGGGGCCCTCAGATAGTTTTTTGACGCTCTGTGTGGCTCGTGAGGTCTTAGTTCCCCAGCCAGGGATCAAACCCAGGCCACGGCAGTGAAAGCACAGAGTTCTAACCACTGGACCGCCAGGGAATTCCCAGGAACTTCTTATTGATGTATAAGTACATATAGAAAAGCCACAGATTGTAACGGTACAGCTCAGTGGCTTTCACTACCGGGCACCCTCGTGTAACCAGTGCCCAGGTCCACTCAGCCCATGTCCAGCCCCCGAAAGCCACCCGGTCCCCTTCTGTTTCTCCTCCAGGACATTTCTAACCATGAGGCTTTCTTCCACCTCTTCCAAAAAAGAATCTAGTTTTCTTCTCCCTTACGATGCCAAATGTACTTCCCGAGGTGCCTGAGAGGTTTGAAGGTACTCATGATAAACGCCACCTGCTGTGGCATCTCCCTCATCACTCTGTGCCCCGGGACGGAATCAGACACGCCAAAGTGTTCTAGATGGCCGGGGTCACGGGAGTGAGCGGGGAAGCACGCTCGTTCTGTGCTGAATTCCCCACTGCTGTTTATCTTGTGTGGTTGCTGGGGGAGCTCCCCGTTCATGGCTCTGCCTCCCGCTCTTAGGATGGTTCCTGTCAAGTGTTGATACTCCCTAAATAGTTGTCGAGTAAACAACTCTTTTCTTTCACACCTGCCCGGTCCTGCTCTCAGGGCTTCCCTGTTTGAGTTCTGTTCAGACAAAACTTATTCACCGCCGCTTTCCCACGAGCCCGAGGAGGGTCACCCTGAACCTCCCCCCGCCCCCGCCCCCCGCCATGGCAGCTGCGAAGGTGCTCGGGCACAGAGGGTGAAAAGCTTTCATCATCGTCTTGTTTCCACAGGAGCTTTACCCAGGTTCTGGAACTCTCCGCCGAGGCGAGTAAAGAGGCAGCCTTAATCAACCAGGAGGCCTGGGAAAAGGCCCAGGGCCCCAAGGCCACCAGCCAGTGGTATTTCAATCCTGAGGAGGCCACTGGTGGGGAAACTCAGGGAGAGCTAAGGAGCCTGCTCCTTTCGGGCCACGACGAGCCGTGAATCCACACGCAGGCTGTGTCCCCAACCGGGGTGGGGACCTTCCTGCACACCATGGGGAAGGAAGCACGTCCTGTGCTCCTTGTTTTGGGTGGGGAGAGGGGGTGGACCTGCAGTGACCCACATATGATGTTCTGGAAACTTGAGCACTTTATACACTTAGCCTAGCCATATAGTTATTGTTTTGTAAGATAATCCCGTTTGATAATTTAACAAATAAAACTGTTTTGCAGTTGAGCCTTGGTTTCTCTGTAAGGGGCAGTGGAAGGTGCGTGTTGTCCCAACTTATTCCAAAGAGCTGGTCCTGAGCCTCAGAACCTCACAGACATCATGAATCCAGCTGACCCTTGCACACTGTGGGTTTGAATTGCCGGTCCACTTATACATGGATTTTTTTCAGTAGTAAATACTGTAGCACGACACGATCCATGGTTGGTTGAATCCACGATGTATAACTGCGGCTACGGAAGGCAGACTATAAGTTCTATGCAGATTTTCGACTGCACAGCCCCTAACCCCCTGTTGTTCAAGGGTAAACTGTATTTCACTTTCAAGATGATTTCATGTCCTTTAGTCACAGGGCAGTTCTGTTCAATAACCCACAGCAAGTTCAGAGCTGGCCCTCAAATGGAAATTCCCCATCCAGTCCAAAGTCCCAGTGGCCATCCTTGGGGGACGCCTACGCGGTTTTGCCGTAGCTGCGATCTACACTCCACTCGGGACTATGGCACAGAGGATTGGTCCAGCCCACGCTTGGGCTTCTGTCTACACCATGTGGGCCCTGGCAGTCTTCCTGGTTCCCATGGAGCATTCCTCCGTTAACATCTACCAGTTCCCACCTACAAGCAACTTTTTGACACGACACCCCATCCACTATCAGTAGTTTCTTGGTTCGCCCGCCCGCATGTCATGTGGATTACCTTCCCGGTGACCAGAGGCTAAGAGGCACTCTGTTATCCCCACATAACTTTTCCCTTCGTGGGCTGGTGGCCAAAGCTCAGATCTATAGAAATCTGACCTTGCTCTGGCAGGAAGGTGTGACCCAACATTCTCTTTACTTTCATTAGAGCTACTGCTCATAACAATAGCCAGAGGTTAGACTTCACCATTTTTCTTGTTTGTTTGCATTTCCCTAAGCACCAGTGGAGTTGGATCCAGCTCTACGTTTCAATGGTAAATTTTATCTTTAACTGATGGCAGCTAAGCTGATGTTCACCCAAGAATCCAAGGTTCCTCAACCCCCCCCCCAACTTTCATCCTTTCTCTTCCCAACCCCCATGTTTCCATGAACCAGGGCCATTCTAACAAATCCCACCTTCTCTGACCTCAGTTGTGTGGTGGTTTCTGAGTTAGTGTTTAATGGGGACAGAGTCTCAGTTTTGCAAGATGAAAAGTCTGAAAAAGTCTCAGTTTTGCAAGATGGTGCTGGTGGTTGCACACCCATGTGAATATTCTTAACACCAGTGACCTGTATGCTTAGAAATGATTACTACGGTACATTTTCTGTATTTCTTACCACAATAAAAAAATGTAAACAATGGGGGGAGAGTAATTATTCATAATCCAGGAAGACAGGAGAGAAAACAATAGCAGAAGAAACTTCAATCCATGTGTATGGTGAAGAACTAACCTTGCCTAAGAGAAATTGGGCCTTTGCTGTCAGCTCTTAGGAGGTGACTTCTAGGCCCCTGGAATGTTCTGCTGGATAGGAGTATCTGTGTGCGTGAGGACTTCGGGCCATGGGGGGCTTGAGTACTGCCTTTGGAAGAGACCGGAGACTGAAAGTCAGCCATGCAGCTGTACGTGACCATGCCCCAACAAAAACTCTGAGTACTGAGGCTTGGGTGAGATTCCCTAGTTAATAATTGGTGTGTGTTGTCACACAGTGTGGCTGGGAGGGGGAATTGCCATCTGTGAGTCTCCAGGGAGAGAGCAACTGGAAGCCCCATGTTTGGACCCCTCCTGGACCCTGCCCCATGCATCTCTTTCTTGGGTTGGTTTTAGTTGTATCTTACCACTGTAATAAACTGTAACCGTGAGTATAAAAGCTTCCAATGAGTTCTGTGAGTCCTTCTAGTGAATTATTGATTAACTATTGATTAACTAACCAATAATGAACTATCGGTTAATTATTAACCGATAGCTAACTATTGGTTAACCAATAATTATTAACTAACCAATAATTAACTATTGGTTAATTATTAATTAACCATCTCAAAACCACCTGAGATGGTTTTGGGAGCCCTCCAGTTTGCAATAGGTGTCAGAAGCACGGGCAGTGGTCCTGCCTCTGTGGAAATGTGACGGTTCCTCAAAACGTTAAACGTAGAATTACCATGTGATTCAGCCATTTCACTCCTAGGTATGGACCTTAAAACAATTGAACCCAGAGACTCCAATAGATACTTGAGTACCAATGCTTATAGCAGCACTATTCACAGTTGCCAAAAGGTGGAAACAACCCAAATGTCCATCAGTGGGTGAATGGAAGAACAGAATGTAGTGCATCTATGCAATGGAATATTACACAGTCATAAGAAACAGTGAAACTCTGATTCATGCTACAACATGGATAAACCTGGAAAACATGCTGAATGAAGAAGCCAGACATAAAAGGCCAAGTGTTTTATGATTTCATTTACGTGAAATGTCCAGAAGAGGCAAATCCATGGAGACAAAAAGCAGATCAGTGGTTGCCAGCGGCTGGGGGACAGGGAATGGGAGTGACTGCTAATTGGTGTGGGGTTTCCTGTAGGGTGATGAAATATTCTGGAACTAGATAGAGGTATTGGTTGCACAACCCTGAATATATTAAAAACCACTTGTAGTGGGTCAAATTGTGGCCCCCAGAATATACATCCACCTGGAACCTCAGAATGAGATTGAATTTGGAAGAAGGATTTTTGCAGATGTAATTAACACAAGGATCTCAAGGTGAGGTCATCTTGGATTGGCAGTGGGCCCTAAGTCCAATCACAGGTGACCTTATAAGAAAAGATCAGGGAAAACAGATATAAGACACAGAGAAAAGAAGGCCATGTGATGACAGAGGCAGAGATTGGAGCCGTGTAGCTACAAGCCGAGGAAGGCCAAGGATTGCCAGCAGCCACCAGAAGCTAGGAGAGAGGCATGGGAAGGATTCTCCCTTAGAGCCTCCAGAAGGAACCATCCCTGCCCACACCTTGATTTTAGTTTTCTGGCCACCAGAATGGTTAGAATAAATTTCCATAGTTTTAAGCCTCCAAGTTTGTGTTAATTTGTTATGACAGACCCAGGAAAAAATACACCACTGAATGGTACACTTTAATACGATAAGCACACGCATGCACACATACACAACCCTCCTGCAGCCTTCCTCATCTCCACCAATGACAGTCCAAACTTCTAGCGCTTAGGCCAAACCCTCCTGTTGCCCTATATTCAGGATATAAGTGTCTGATAATCTGCATATGCTTGTTTTTCCCTCTGCTCTTTTTTCTTCTTTCTCCAGCAGCTTTTAGACTATTCGTCTTCCCTGTAGTTCCCTTCATCTTTTGGCCTCTATTAGCAATTGTGAAATCATGCCACCCACCGTCTAAAATGGGCAGTGGTATACCACATGCTTCAATTAAGCAAGGGCTCCAGAGGGCTGCAGAATGAACAGATGGTATGTAAAATACACTCTGTCATGTTAGGAACTAAACTTAAAACTATTTAAGAAAAAACTATTCATTGTGAAGATGAATCACATGGAAAGATTGCCGTGATTTTTTAAATGAAAACTGGTCAAGATAATGTGTAGGGTGTGGAACAATTTGTGTTAAAATTTCTAAAAATCTGGAAAGATAAACAAAAATGTGTTGAGAGAGCTGTGTCCAGGGTGGGGGTACTGGGGACCCTGAGGTTAGAGGGATGCTTGCATGTGACTCTTGTTGCATTTTGTGTTCCTCTGGTCAAGTATTTTCTCATCTGCATGTATCACATTTCCACAAGAAATTCATACATGGAATTCAAGCAAACAGCCTTTCTAAATTGCCATGCTCATGTTCAAGTTATGGTGTCTCAACCTCAGCACTGTTGATATTTGCAGCCAGATCATTTTTTTGCAGCGGAAGCCATCCTGCATATTTTATTTTATTTTATTTTTTTATTTATTTGGTTGCACCAGGTCTTAGTTGTGGCACATGGGCTCCTTAGTTGCTGCATGCGAACTCTTAGTTGCAGCATGCATGTGGGATCTAGTTCCCTAACCAGGGATCGAACCTGGGCCCCCTGCATTGGGAGTGCGGAGTCTTAACCCCTGCCCCACCAGGGAAGTCCCCATCCTGCACATTGAGGGATGTTGAGCATCATCCCTGACCTTCATTCACCAGATGCCAGTAGCATTCCCCCAACCAAAAACGTGTCTGGACATTGCGCAGTGACCCCAAGAGTTGGAATTGCTCTGTGTGGTAACCCCTATGATGGGGCAGGCCCATTCTCTGTGCCTGCCCCCACCCCCACCCCATCAGCCACACCATCTTCATTCATTGACCTCATTCATTCATTGCAGAAGAAAAGATGAGAATGCAGCTCTGTGTGACTGCTTCTCGACCATGACTGGGCTGAGAATTAACACAAAGTCTGGCAAAAATCTCGACAAGAGTTGGCAAACTACAGACTTTCAAGCCAAATCTGAACTTCCTCCCGTGCCTGCACATAAAGTTTTATTGAAACATAGCCACACCCATTTGTGTACATATGGTCTGTGGCTGCTTTCACTCTATAATGGCAGAGTTGAGTCTTTGTGACAGAGACCATCTGGCCTGCAAAGCCTAAAGTACTTTCCATCTGACCTAGCAAAAGTTTGCTGACCCCGATCGAAACAGTAAAGTAGGAAATCTAAGTTGTAAAAGAACATAGTTAGCTTTTTCCTGTGGGACTCAAAAGTTGTCACCATTTTTGAATGAGGGTTGGTGGGCCAAGAAAGAGTTTTGCTTTTTGTGAATTGCTCCCATGCAAAAGAAGAGCTGTCCACTATTGCCGGAGAGGCAGGCATGCAAGGAGTTGGACAAAGTGCTGCGCTGGCGAGGGACCTTCCAAGACTTCTTATAGAATGAGCACACTGACTAGAATTGAACACCAAATATGCTGACAGTGATGGTCTGAGTGACGGATCATGAGTGAGCTTCTGCCCTCCTGGTTTACGTTTTCCGTTTTTTTGGTAATGATCACATGTCAGGTCTACAATCAGAAAAACTGTGGTTTCATATCAATTTGGTGACTGCTTCTAGAAGGAGGGGTTGGGGAGGCTATCATAGCAGATGGGAGATAAGAAGACACAACTCAAGGCAGTACTCAAATCCTCTCTGAAAATCCTGCTGTCAGAGCACTGCGGGGGAAACAATCACAAAACAAAGAAATAATGCAAAAACGCAGTGCCACCATCGTGACACAGCTGTTCTCTGGGGGCACACAGGGAAGGAAGTGACCATATCTGTGGGGGAGTTATAAGCTCTCCCCACTTCCCCACATCCTCCCTAACCCCGCAATACCCCCCAAATCTGCCATCACACCAAAACTCTGCCAGCTCCTTCTTCTGACCCTTCCAATAAGGAGCGAGGGATTTTTAACTTCATATACCTGAAACAAAATTTGCCACCATGCTCATCACTACCTGAAAATCAGAGCTGTTTCACACTCTCCTTCTGCCATTAAATACATTTGCAATTCCCCTCCTAGTTATATACCCCAAAGAATTGAAAACAGGTTATCTTAGTCCGTTTGGGCTGCTATAACTGAATACCATAGACTGGGCAACTTACAAACAACAGAAACTGTATTTCTTGCAGTTCTGGAAATCCAAGCTCAAGGCACCAGCAGATTCGTTGTCTGGTGAGGGCTGCTTTCTGGTTCATAGGCAGCGTCTTCTTGCTGTGTCCTCACATGGTGAAAGGGGCAAGGGAGATTTCTGGGGTCTCTTTTATGAGGGCAATAATCCCATTCATGAGGGTTCCACCCTCATGACCTAATCATCTCCCAAAGGCCATGTTAGAAGCTGCCTTTCACACTGAACAAGTCAGCGTATGTTTCAGAACACCAGGGGTTAAAGGAAAGATTTTTCAAACTTGCAGAGAAGAAGAAACAGAAAGTCATGATGTCTGAATTCTCAATAGCAACATGGGCAGCTGGAAGAGAGCGGAGTTAGGTCTTGTCTGGGTAACACTCAGGTTTTTCAAAACTAAAATATATCATGGGGGCTCCACATACAGGTGGTAGAACCGTCAAAAAACAAGACAATTGCCACACACAAATGTATGGTTACTTTCAAAAAGGAAGTTACAGGACTGAGCCTGTGTGCTGCAACTACTGAAGGCCGCGCGCTGGAGCCCGCGCTCTGCAACAAGAGAAGCCACCGCAATAAGAAACCCATGCACCACAACGAAGAGTAGCCCCCCGCCTGCCACAACTAGAGAAAGCACACACACAGTAACAAAGACCCAATGCGGCCCAAAAAAAAATATAGGAAGTTACAAGCAGGGAGCAGCAACCCTTTAACTTGGGGGTGAGAATATAATAGCGGGTCTATTATTACTTTTTGACCTCTACCGACAAGGTTTTTTTTTTTTTTTTTTTTTACATACTTATTGATATAACCCACAAACCACATAATTCACTCATTTAAAGTGTATAATTAAAGGATTTTTAGTATATCCACAGACTTGTGCAACCATTACCATAATCCATTTTAAAGTATTTTCAACACCTCAGAAGGAATCACCATACTCCAGCATTCAGCCCCTTTCCCCACCCTTCCACACACACAACCCCAGGCCTCAACAAGCACTAGTCTACCTTCAGTAGGTGTGGCTTTGCCTGTTACGGACACTTCATATGAATGGACTCATATACTCTGTGATCTTTTGTATCTGGCTTCTTTCACTCACCATGATGCTTTGAGGTTCATCCACATTGCAGTGTGAATCAAAACTTCATTCCTTTTTATAGCTGTATAATATTCAATTGTAGGTATGTACCACATTTTGCTTTTCCATTTGTCTGTTGATGGTATTTGGGTTGTTTCCACTTTTTGACTGTTACAGTAAAGTTGAAGTGACTATTCAAGGATAAATTTTGTGTGGACATATGTTTCCATTTCATTGGGGTATATATACTTAAATGTGGAATTGCTAGGTCATATGGGAACTCTACGGTGAACTTTTTCAGGAATTGCCAAACTGTTTTCCAAAGTTGCTACACAATTTGCATTTCACCGGCAATTAAGAGATTTTCCAATTTTTAATTCATCCTCATCAAAACTTGTTATCTGACTTTTGATTGTAACCATTCTAGTGCATTCCAGGTGGTATCTCATTTTGGGTTTGATTTGTATTTCCTTAATGATTGGTGATGTTGAGCACATTTTCAAGTGCATATTGACCACTTGTATATCTTCTTTGGAGAAATGTTGTCTTAGTTTGTGCTGCTATAACAAATTTACCATAAACTGAGTGGCTTAAACAATGAACTTATTTTTCACAGTTCTGGAGGCTGATGGAGTCTGAGATCATGGTTGGGTTCTTGGTGACAGCCCTCTTTCTGATTTATAGATGACCATCTTCTAGCTGTATCCTCACATGGCAGAAAAGAAAGAGAGAGAGAGATCATTTCCTCTTTCGTATCTCTTCTTATAAGGGCACTAATCCTATTCGTGAGGACTCCACCCTCATGAAATAATCATTCCCAAAGTCCCAACCTCCTAATACCATCACACTGGGGATTTAAATTTCAGACTATGAATTTAGGGGGAACACAAGTATTCAGTCCATAGCAAATATCTATTCAGATCCTTTGTCCATTTTTTAAAAGATTCCACCTCTAAATGAGATCATACAGTACTTGTCTTTCTCTATCTGACTTATTTCATTTAGCATTCTGCCCTCAAGTTCCACCCATATTGTCACAAATGGCAACATTTCCTTCTTTTTATGGCTGAATAATATTCCATTACAAATATACATATCTCACATTTTCTTTATCCATGGGCACTTAGGTTGCTTCCATCTTGGCTATTGTAAATAATACTGCAGTGAACATGGGGGTGCAGATATCTTGTTCAGTTAGTGATTTTGTTTCCTTCGGTTAAGTACCCCGAAGTGGAACTTCTGGACCACATGTTGGAACCTCTAGTCCACACAGAATGGACTGAACTAGACAGAGGAGATGAGACCAGAAGGAAGAGGCCACAGAGATGCAGTCCTGAGGTCACTTGTGCCTCCAATTATCTTTGAGGTGCCCACTCTGGCCAGGCACCCAGGCTGGGAGGTGAGATAGGGCACCCACTCTCTGCAACGTCCTCAGCTGGGTGGCAGTTCTGTCGAGGGGACAGAACTCAGGTCAGCTGAGAAGTAAACTGGGGGCCCAAAATGGACAGCGCCCCTGCTCGTGGGTGCGGGTGAGGGAGCAAAGCACCCCTGAGGGGCCACTTCCAGGCCAGGTCTTCAAGGAGGAGATGAGGAAGGGGGGCTTGCAGGAATCAGAACACTGTGCAGAGGGGTCTTACACAGCCTTTCTGCCTGACTTCAACGCCCTTCCATCTTCCCTTCTGGTCCTGGTGCTGAGGTTCTCCAGACGGACTCTAGGGGGCAGCAAGTCCCTGGCTTGCCAGCATCCACCTTTATCAGCCCTCTGGCCAGTTCCGTCCTGCCCAGGCCATCACCCATCATCAATTCAGATGAAATTGCTCATGTCTTTTCACACTTTAAGAAAATAAAGCCTCGACGTTCACAGATTGTATTCGTGTTTCAGTATTTCTTATATCTTAGAGGAATTCTTTTGACAGGTTCATTGCAGAAAATTGAGATCATCAAGAGGAGAGTCGCAAATCATCCAGAATTGTCACCAGGGAGAGATAAGCACAACTCACATTCTGAAGCATACAATTCCACTCGAAGTTCAGACAAAAATGAAGTGGAAATGTACACTGGTAACTTGCCATCTGCCATAGCATGGGCATCTTTTTGTATCAAGTGTCCTTGAATGTCATCACTCTTTATGGCTTTGTTTCACGTTTTGGTGCTGCACCCGCATCGTCAGGGTGGGGTATGAGCCCCAACTCTCTCCTGGAACCTCTCAGCTCTGTACCCTGGATGGTTGCCTAGCCTTGTGTAGCCTGTCTGACTATGTCACATGGAGCCCTCGAGTGGTGGTGAACTGTGGTGGAGGTTTTTGTTTTTTGGCTACGCCGTGGGGCAGGCTGGATCTTAGTTCCCCAACCGGGGATCGAACCCATGCCCCCTGCAGTGAAAGCACGGAGTCTCAACCACTGGACCGCCAGGGGATTCACGTGATGGAGATTTCAATACTGGGCTGTTAGTCTTTCAAGAAAATTCTGCATCAGGAGAAGGTTGGGTCTGTTTTGGGCACTACCTGGGTGGGAGATAAAAAGAAGGAGATTTGCCCAAAGATCTGGTGAAGCTCAGGCAGACACCTGGTCTTCACAGAGAATGTGCTTGGGGGCCGTAGTAGGGAGAATGTTGGTCCCCCCAGAAGTTACATCTGAATCCTGACCCCTGGAACCTGTGACTGTGAATTTATTAGGAAAAGGATCTTTGTAGATGTAATTAAGTGAAGGATCTTGAGATGAGATCATCTGGTTTATCTGGGTGGGCCTTAAATCTGGTGACAAGTGTCCTTATAAGACAAAAGCAGAGGGAGATTTGAGACAGAGAAAAAAGAAAGCTGTGTGAAGACAGAGATGGAAGTGATGCAGCCATAAGCTAAGGAATGCTGGGAGCTCCCAGAAGCTGGAAGAAGCAAGAAGCCTCCTCCCCTGGAGCCCTAGGAGGGTGCATGGCCCTGCTGACACCTTTTTTTCTTTTATTAACTTGAAAACATTTTTATAGTTAATTTACAATGTTGTGTTAGTTTTTGGTGTACAGGAAAGTGATTCAGTCATATGTATATATATATAAGAATATATATATATTCTTTTTCATATTCTGTTCCATGATCGATTATTACAAGATACTGAATATACTTCCCTATGCTATACAGTAGGACCTTGTTGTTTATCTAGTTTATATATAGTAGTTTGTATCTGCTAGTCCCAAACTCCTAATTTATCCCTCCCCACCCACCTTCCTCTTTGGTAACCATAAATTGCTGACACCTTCATTTCAGACTTCTGGCCTTCAGAGCTGCAAGAGAATAAATTTCTGTGGTTTTAAGCCACCAAGTCTGTGGCTGTTTGTTGCAATAGCCCTAGGAAACTAGTATAGGGTTCAATCAGATACATGAAGGGGTTTCCGTAGGAAAAAGAGGGTGCCTCGGCTTTGGTGCCAGGGACCACCTCTGTCTCCTGGGCTGACCCTCTCACTGCACAGATTGGGACGTGGTCCTCTGGCCTAAGATTATTTAGCGAGTCTGGACAAGAAGCAGCTTTCAAACGCCTCCCTAGGCTGCCTCGATTCAAGGCAGAAGCTGTGGCCGCCATGTGTATGCGCTGGAGTGAACGAGGACAGGACAGGCGGGGAGGAATCCACCCGGATGAGTGAGAAAGCCTTGAATTAACTGGTGAGAGCTGGTTGGGCCGTTATCAGAAAAAGGCAGAACAATCTGGATCTGGACTATCTCACTGACATCTCACTGAATTCAAGTTCAGACACTCCTTTCCAAGGACCTGCCATAGCCAGGGGCTGGGATGGGCTCACGCAGGCGAATTGCAGACTCCACTTGACCTCGAGGAATGACAGTGAACATGGGTGGGGGTGAGAGGCTGTGGAGCCAGAGGCTGCACTTGAATCCCACCCCACGGTGCGCCAGGTGACCGTGGGATAGACGGAGCTATCTCCCTGGACCGCACATCCGTCCCCTGCCAACAGGGACGGTGAAGGCCACTTCCGAGGAAGCTGGCTTCTATGCACAAGAAGGTTTGTTTTTTGTTTTCTTTGCCTTGAATGAATGCAGTGTGATAGACTCTACGCATAACATAATATTTATCATTTTTACCATTTGTAAGTGCACAATTAGGAATAAAATGCATTCACCATGTTGTGTAACCATCACCACTATCTATACCCAGGAGCTTTTCGTCAGCCCCGTCATAAACTCTTTGCCCATTAACACTAAATTCCCCTTCCCCCTCGCACCCCCAAACCCCCAGGTCCTGGTAGTCTCAATTCTACTTTCCATCTCTAAGGATTTGCCTATTCCAGGGACCTCATATAAGTGGAGTCATGCAATATTTGTCCTTCTCTGTCAAGCTTACTGAAACGTGGCTTTTAAATGATCAGATTAACTATAAAGGGTAGTGTTGCTTGATCCCATGGCCTGGCAGCCCCGCCGAACAGGGAGACCCCACTGACCACGAGACCTGGGTTCCTTCCCTTCCTCCTCTGGATGTGGCTGGAGCCCACGCCTGTTTCCATGAGGCAGCCCCTGGACCAGACTTCCTCTCCTGCTGAGACGCCCTTTCATCCCGGCTCCATCCACAGCCCACATTCCTGCCTTTTTGGCTAATTGGAACTGATTGGGTTCCAGGGAGTTCCGGAAGCCCCCCTCAGCGGTTGCAGAGACCTCTGATATCCTGAGGATTAGCTCAGTGAACCGCGGACCCTAAGCAATTAGGAGCGTTTGCTGACACAGTGAGCACCGCTGCTGTGGACGCAGAACTCAGGCCAGGACGCCCTTGTTGTGGACCCAGGTGGGACCTGGCTTGTGCTTGGCGAATCCTGGCATCCTGCTAATCCCTATCACAGGGGGCTCAGGCGGGCGTTCATCCTTCCTGTTCTCTTTCCTTCTCCCTGTGCTGAGTCAGAATGTTCTGGTTCATACCGTGGGAGAGATTCATTTTCTTCTCACTTTTTTTTTTTTGGCCACACCATGGGACTTGCAGGATCTTAGTTCCCCAACCAGGGATTGAACCCGGGCCACCACAGTGAAAACTCTGAGTCCTGACCACTGGACCGCCAGAGAATTCCTTCCTCTCACTTTTAACATTTTAGCAAAATAAGACTCTTTGAGAATGCTGTTTTGTCCCTCCAGTAATTGCCCTATAGCCATCACGGATGCCCTTCTGATAAGCATGTGATGGGCATGATACTCCGGGTAACAGTTTATTCACAGTGGAAGCCTGTTCTGTCTCCTGACTCCAGCGGGTTGGCTCACCTGGCCTGAGGCTACTGGGAGGTACAGAAGAGAGGTGAGCTTTTCTCCAGGATCTGCGGCTGCAGGATGAGAGTCCACCTGGCAGGCCTGGCATGCATAGCCTTCAGCCGTCCCAGACAGACAGACAGGCAGACACCTATCATCTCTTGGTGCCCTGTGAAGAGGACACGGCCTCTGTTACCGGTTGAATCATGTCCCCTAAAAAAGACATGTTGGAATCCTAACTCCTAGTACTTCACAATGTGGCCTTATTTGGAAATAGGGTCTTGTAGACTTAAGCAAGTTAAGATGACGTCATTAGGGCGAGCCCTAATCTAACACGACTGGTGTCCTTATAAGAAGGGGAAATTTGGACACAGAGACAAGCATAGAGGGAAGACAGTGTGAAGATATGGAAGGAGGAAGCTGTGTGAAGATGGAGGCAGAGATTGGAGTGATGCGGCCACAAGCCAAGGATACCTAGAGCCCCCAGAAGCTGGAAGAAACAAAAACTTCCTCCCCTAGGGCCTTCAGAGGGAGCATGACTCTGCCAACACCTTGATTTCAGACTTCAGGCCTCCAGAGCTATAAGAGAAGAAATTCCTGTTGTTTAATGCCAACCAGTTTGAGGTACTTTGCTATGGCAGCTCAGGACATTCATCCAGCTGGTAAAAGCGCACCTGAAGTAGCTGAACTTTCAGGTCTCCCTGTGCAGCCCCCTCCCATCTGGGGTGCAACACTGACTCTCGATGGCACCCCCAGTCCAGGGCCTGCCCCAGGGGACTCCAGATATGTCTGTTCCTCCCACTTCTCACGCTGAGATCTGCCCATTTGTTTCATCAGGGCATTTTAACACATGGCTTCATCACAACGTGAACTCTAACACCAGAAACAGATTACGAAGAGACCCTGGCTATTTTGTCCATTTTCACTCAGAAATCCTGGGGTTTTTTCCTCACTAAAAGGTATGCCCAAATTAAGTGTTTTCCCTTTATACGTTTTCTGTTGGTTCCAGGCTCTTATAAAGTATGTGAGATAAAAAGAGAGAATCTCTCCCTAGTTTCTCTGCAATAGTTTGGCGTGGACCTTTCCTGATATGTGAATGTATCTTTATGAACACTCATGCATGCATACACACACACACACACACACACATACACATGTGCGCGTGCATGCACCCAAAACTGTCACTCATTCAACCACACTCATTCATTTCATATGTAGAAAATTGATCCAAAGGTCCCTGCTCTGGTGGGGTTTACCTTCTAGTGAGGGGACAAAGCCAAGACACAATAAACACAATAAATAAGTTATATAGTATATCAGAAAGGAATAAGCACAGGCATACCTTGGAGATATTGTGGGTTTGGTTCCAGACCACTGCAATAAAGCAAATATCGCAATAAAGCGAGTCACAGAAATTTTTTGGTCTTCCAGTGCATATAAAATTATGTTTACACTATACTGTAGTCTATTAAGAGTGTAATACCGTGATGCCTAAAAAACAATGTACATACCTTAATTTAAAAATATTTTATTGCTAAAAAATGCCCACCATCATCTGAGCCTTCAGTGAGTCATAGTAGTAAAGTCAAAGATCACTGATCACAGATCCGCATAACAAATATAATAATGATGAAAAAGTTTGATGGACTTCCCTGGTGGCGCAGTGGTTAAGAATCCGCCTGCCAACGCAGGGGACGCAGGTTTGATCCCTGGTCCGGGAAGATCCCACGTGCTGTGGAGCAGCTAAGCCCGTGTGCCACAACTACTGAGCCCACGTGCTGCAACTACTGAAGCCCGGGCGCCTAGAGCCCATGCTCCACAGCAAGAGAAGCCAGCGCAATGAGAAGCCCACGCACCATAATGAAGAGTAGCCCCTGCTCGCCGCAACTAGAGAGAGCCCACGTGCAGCAACAAAGACCCAACACAGCCAAAAAATATTTTAAAAAAGGAAAGAAAAAGTTTGAAATATTTCGAGAATTACCAAAATGTGACAGAGACACGAAGTGAGCAAATGCTGTTGGAAAAATGGCGCCGATAGACTTGCTTGATGCAGAGTTGCTGCAAACCTTCGACTTGTGAAAAACACAGTATCTTTGAAGCACAATGAAATGAGGTATTCCTGCATAGCTGTCCCTCAGTATCCATGGGGTATTGGTTCCAGGACCCCCCTGCAGATACCAATAGCTGCAGATGCTCAAGTTCCTTATATAGAATTGTGTAGTACAGTGAGCCCTCTGTACTGGTGGGCTCCACATCCTCAGATACAGAGAACTAACTATATTATGAAAAAGTGAAAAAACAAAAACAAAAAACAACAACAACTGAGAAGGTTAGGAGGGTGTGGAGATCAAGGGGTCAGAACAGCAATCGTACGTCTTACTGAGGAGGTGGTGAGGAGTTTTGCCATGGGAGTATCCAGGTGAAGTATATTACAGGCAGAGGGAACAGCCAGTGCAAAGGCCCTGGGGCAAGAGTGCTCTGGCCAGACCAGGAGCCTACAGGGGGTTTGGAGCAGAAAAGTGAGGGCTATGCCATTTGTTTTCATTGTTTGGCGTGGTATCACCCAGAGTTGGCAAACTACGGCCCCCAGGCCAAATCCAGCCTGCAGCCTGTTTTTATAAATAAAGTTTTATTGGCACAAGGCCATGCTCATTCATTTACATATCGTCTGTGGCTGCTTTCATTCTCCAGTGACAGAGTTGAGTTGTTGTGAATTTCCTGTATTAAACCCCTTTCTGTTAAAAGATCTCAAGTGGCTTCTGTTTCCCACCTTGTTCCCTGACCGATACACTATGTTATGACACATAATAAATTGTGATACGTCAGTAGAACTAGACACAATTTCAGCCACCCTCAAGGATGAATGTGGTAGGCTGAATAATGTCCTCCCCCCCTCCCAAAGATATTTGTGTCCTTAACCTCAAAACCTGTAAATATCATGGTCATGACAAAAAGGACTTTGCAGATGGGATTATGTTAAAGATCTTGAGACGATAGTGAGATTATTCTGCATTTGCAGGCGTGTCCTAAATGTAGTCACAAGCAAGTGTCTTTATGAGAGGGAGGCAGAGCAGAAGGCAGTCTCACACAGAAATAGGAGATGTGGCAACAGAAGCAAGAGGTGGGTGCCATCCCGGAAAGGGTCACTCGACAAGGAACTCAGGCAGCCTAAGGTGCCTGGAAAGTCAAGGGCAAAGATTCTCCCCTTGAGGGACTTCCCTGGTGGTCCAGGGGCTGACTCCGCGCTCCCAATGCTGGGGGCCAGTGTTCGATCCCCGGTCAGGGAACTAGATCCCACATGCCGCAACTGAAGACCCCAACTACCAAAAAAAAAAAAAAAAAAAAAAAAAAAAAAAAAAAAAATCCTGCATGCCGCAACGAAGATCCCACACACAGCAACAAAGATCCCACGTGCCGCAACTAAGACCTGGCGCAGCCAAATAAATATTTTAAAAAAAGATTCTCCCTTTGAGCTTCCAGAAGGAACTAGCCCTGCTGACACCTTAACTTAGCCTGAGGACACTGGTTTCAGACTGCTGGCCTCCAGAACTGTAAGAGAATAAGTGTATGTTGTTTTAAGCCACCAGGCTGGTGGTAATTTGTTACAGCAGCTGTAGGAATACAGACTGTTTTGCAGATTGTTCTTTCGTTGAACAATATGTCATATATCTTTCTGTGTCAGCATACGTAGCTCTCCTTTGCTCTTTTTATCAACTCCCTGATATCTCATTGTGGGGAAGTAACCTTATTTACTTAGCCATTCTCCCTTCTGATGGACATTTAAGCTGTCTCCAAGGTTTTACAAAGTTGCCCATCCAACTTCTGGAAGTTTCATCACAGCATGGTATGCGAGCCTTCATTAACTGCATTTGGTCTCTTTTCTTTGATTGATTAAAAATGACGCATGTGTGTTCCTGATGAAAAGCGCCCTTGAGATTATCTGCCCCGCATCCCACACTCCGCTCCCTCCACGACCCTGGCCTGGGACCAGTTCCCAAACAGCTCACTCAGCAGATGTCTGATGATTTCAGAAAGCGAAAGGGTCGAGGGTCATGTCCGTCAACTCTCTGCAGAGCCCTCTAGGGCCATGCCCGCGACGTTGCCCATCAAAGCCAAGTTCAGAGTCTTGACCACACCGTGACCACAAGGGTTTCCATCTTTATTATCCCTTCCATCACTTCCACAGTGGGCTGGCTCAACTTACAAACCAAACAAAGATTTTCCTGCTGGCAACACACTTGCCCCGCGGAGAGCTAGAAGCTCCTGGCCTTCGGGGCCAGAGCTGACCTGGCCACGGGCCAGCGATTTGTGCAGTCACACGGCGGTGTCTGCATCAGCCTCCCTGAGCTGTCTTGAGGGGCCCGGGAACACGAGGCCGTTGGGATCAACGTGCACAGATTTGGTGTCAGGGACAAACAGGGAGGGGGGCAGATCTGCGGAGTTGCAAGGCGGGCCCAGGCAATGGCTGAGCCAAAGCAATTTGCAATTATTCTGCAATTATGAAGCAGAACAAGACATGTCTTGAAGAATTCTGAAGATATTTTATGCAAAATGACTTGTGAAATTACATGATGACCCTCGAACAGACAAACATTTATGAGCTATACTTTCTAACTGCCTGTGATCTAATCACTACCTGTAATCTAGTCTCACAGGGGAAACGTGATTTGGGGTGCATCCCGCTCTTTGTGAGCTCTTTCCTGTAACCCTTTTTAACCCCCGTCCCATGCAATGTCTTTGCATCTCCTGTCTCCCTGCGTCTCCTTTGACAGCTGGAGACCCAAAGACCCTATTTCCAATTGAGAGCACATTCACAAGTTCCAGGGCAAGAAGTAGGACTAAGGATATAATTTTTTGCCAGGGGATACCTTTCAACTCACTTACAGGGGTCAAGCTCTTTTTCTCCTTCAATTCTAACAGCACTTACTTTTTTACTGACAAAATTTTCCTAACAGCAAATTAATCTCAATCCTATGAAACAAATCATTTGTGGATTAACGGTAAATAAGAGATTTTTCTCTTCGAGACTTGTATCTTAATGGAAATAGTGTAGATTTAAGTTGGGAACTCAGTTCTATTGGGTTGGCCAAAAAGTTCGTTCGGGGTTTCCCATAACGTCAAAACCCGAACGGACTTTTTGGCCAGCCCAACACTATTCTGGTATAGTAAATGATCAGCAGAGTTGATCAAACTACGATATGCAATGCAGAGTTTAGTCCATGCACTAATACCAGCAGAGGATGCTAAAATTTTTTTTTAAGATGCTCAGGGATTTGTTCAATACATCTGACTGAAAAACAGCTCCTTGTTGATCTTTTTTTTTTTTTTTCAATGCGAACATTTAAGTTGGGGCCAAGTTCTCTGCCTGGTGCCTAGTCTCCAGGCTGCCATCCCAGGGAACCCTTGTAGGTGCAGGAGGCTGCAGGGCTCCACCCCCCAAGGAAGGAATGGGCCACGCAAAGGCTGCTGGGAACAGCCTTCCAGACTGAGTGCCCAGAGCAGGGTGCAGGAGGGAAGCACCTGGCTGGGGAACGTGGGCGAGGGAGAGAGGAGGGCGGTGAGATTCTGGGACAGCCACCGTCTCCCGGATGCAGCCTCCTCACGTGAGGACTGC